>NC_134531.1:3412500-3500000 GCF_050624435.1 Tenrec ecaudatus | reverse complement strand
CAGCTCCTCTTTACCGCATCACCCCACACCATACCCTGGCAACAACTATCATCCTCTTCTGCTTAGCAGACCCGCTCATTGACCTTCAAGGCATGTCCTTTCCCTGGGACTGGGCTCCGTTGATAGCATGTCCACAGTCTGTGAGGCGGCGAAGCCTGGCCATCCTCACTTCTAAGGGACCGTCTGAGAAAGATTTATTTGGTTTTCTGAGAGTCCAAAGTACTTTCCATCTTCCTCACCAACACCATTGTTCCGTAATTCCAATGCATCTCTTCACTGATCTTTAGTCATTGTCCAGCTTTCACCTGCACTTGAGGCGACTAAAATCACCTGTCTGCCAGATTGTTGTACTGTGGTAGCTTTTGTGTTGCTGTGACGCTGGAAGCTTCTTCACAAGCAGTATTTCCCATGCCCACGAGGTCACCACGGTGAACAGGTTTCAGCTGTCAGACTAAGACAGAGAGGGAAGAAAGAATGAAGTCATGTGGCCATTGCTGCTCTTTATTCTACATATTCTGTTGGAAATTCATACTGTGCATTAATATAGTAAACGTTCTGAGAAGTCCTACACTAAAGAAATACCCTCTTTTTCATTTGAATAGGAATTTTCACAACTACTTGCTGATGAAATGACATTTTCATGGTCTACCAGTTAGCCTCATTAGGAAGGGTACTCTGGGGATAGCAATGTGAGCAGTGCTCCGTAAGTGATATGTTTGGAGCATTGAGTTGGGCTATTGACCATTGCCATTTAAATGAGAGGGGTGATTACCTAGGCGACAGCAGAGCAGACCAGTACCTGGCCAGACAGGAGAGTTTCACAAAATTCCAGACAGAAGCTCAGGAGACTGAGCCAGAAAGGGAAAAGATTGAGCTCAGAACCTGTGTAAAGAAGCCCAAGTTGTCAAGGGAACTGCGTTCTCGGTGTGCGGCAGTGAGGGTGAGAAGAGAGCCGTTTCAGGGGCGGGTTTGGGGGTGGTCATGTGCTGGGCTACTGACTGCGAGCTCTGAAGCTCTACACCACCAGCCGCTGTGCAGGAGATAAACGAAGCTCTTTGCTGCCATGAAGAGCTACAGTCTCAGAAACTCATGGGGCAGTTCTGTGCTATAGGGTGGCCATGAGTCAGTAGGTTTTGCTTTGTTTTGAGGGGGGGGGCGTGTCTGAGGCAATTGGACACACCTGGCTGGCTTTGGGAAAATAAATTGAATGGTTTTTGCCGAGAAATAATTGCTAATGTCTTAAGATTACAAGGGAACATTAGAAAAGAAGTGGGAAGAAAAGATAAAGGAGCCACTAAAAGCAGCAGGACTTTGGAAACTGCACATATCTCGAAGGGAAGGAAGGCTAGGAGATCAAATCCGTGGGGTCAGGTCAGTAGATGACCTGAGAGCACCGTGGTCACATGGGCAGAGAGGGACAGCGCTTGAAAGAGCGCTGGTCAAGAGGAGGAGCGTGGGGACAATGGACTCCTCCCAGGACCTTCAGAGAGGAAGCCCATTAGGCTGGTAAAGACAGCAGATCAACTCCAGGGCACAATCGTGGGAGAGGGTAGTAGTGAGGAAGTAAATGTGGAAGAAGAGAGTTAGGTGATTCCTTCTAGGATTATGGTGAAGAAAGCAAGGATAAGAATTCCATGTGAATCTTTGGAAGAAGGCTGGCTGGTTAACTAGTGCTGTTATTTAAAACAAACCAAAAACATCCAGCGGGTGATTTTAAGGAACAAAAATGTAGTCTGTCTCAGTTCAGGCGGTTAACTCCCAATTCAGAGTGTCAGATACCTGGGAAGCCTCTCCTGATATGTGTGTGTCAGCTCAGGAGGAGGTGTTTGGAATCAATCTTTCCTAGGTCTGCAAGTTTCTCAGCACGGGGACCCTGAGTACAAAGGGCATGTCCTGCTCCTGGCTCTTCTTTCTGGTTGATAGGAGATCCCTTTACTGGTTCATTTAACTCCTTTTATATTAAAAGAGAAACTGACTCCCAAGAGACAACCTAATCCTGTAGTTAGCACCAGACCTCATTGAACATCACGTTCACTTTGCTGCTGTTGGTCAGTCCAATCACTCCTGACTCATGGGGACCTTATGTGCAACAGAGTGAAGCACTGCCCGGGCCTGGGCTATCCTCACAACTGATACTATGTCTCAGCCCATCGATGCAGCCACTGTCAATTGGTCTTATCCAAGGTCTTCCTCTTTTTGTCCCACTACTTTACTGTACTAGTTAAGGTTTATCGTGCCAACCTGGCCAATGAACACATGTGGGATTAACTGAAGAACAGAGAGATAAATGATTCAGTGAGGGTCGCCTTTCTGATTTTCTGTTCTCTTGCTCTCTGATGGTCGGACCAGTTGTGGCTGCCTTAGCTAGTTCTCTGCCTCGGCTGGCTAGGTTCACTTCCTGCGGACATCCCTGAGGAGAAGTCACATGGACCAATCCTGATGCAGCCCTGGGTGCTGGAGAAGCCAGGTGGAGACCCCTGCCAGTGCTGAGATGCATACACACTCCTGCTTTGGGCGTCATACACATTCCTGTTTTTGGCATCATTGGGTGTGTTTGGTGAGTTTAAGGAGGACTTTGTAGATTGATGTCAGACATATGGGCTAATGTAGGACTTATGGGCTTGGACTGGACTGGGTTGGGATGCTTAATGTACAATTACCCTTTATATAAAGCTCTCTTTTATACACATATGAGTTTATGTGGATTTGTTTCTCTAGTCTACCCAGACTAACATGCTTACCAAGTACTATGTCATTCTCCAGAGACTGGTCTCTCCTGATGACATCCCCAAAGTATGTGAGATGAAATCTTGCCATTTTTACCTCTAAGGAGCATTCTAGCTATACTTCCTTCAAGATAGATTTGTTTGTTCTTTTGACAGTTAACATTATAGAGTTGAGGTTTTACAACACATGAGATAATGATATTAGACCACACAATGGAGGATAACTATATAAATCTGAGAATCGTGGCCCATACACATTGACCTGATATTTTTAGGGGCCATAACAAAAGCGTGTTATGGACAAGTTTGCTTATGGAAGAGGAGTCTCTAACAGTAGTAGGGGAAGCAATGGAAAACAAAAGGAAGGTGTGAGGAAGATGAGGAGCCTGAAGACCCCTGAGGGGCAGGAGGAGGCGGAATAAAGGCATGGCTGAGAGGAGGAGGGGAGCAGGGTGAAATGAAGAGGGGAAACCTAGAAGAGGCCTCAATGAATGGTCCTCGTGTCTGCATGACATACAGACGAACCACCCTGGAAGCCAGAAACAACCAGAGTTGGTGCTGTTGAAGGAAATGGACTCTCAGCTCACACTGACCTGCTGCCCATTGTTGACTCTCCTGCCATGCAAACCATGTGACACAGACCTCACTCTTCGTATCTGTGTAATGGGAATAAGAATCCAAATGCGTAGTGCACAATCAAAAATACAAACATGTTTGCTACTGGTCGCTACTCTCTGCCATCTGGTCAATGCCGACTCTCAGGGACCCTATGAGTCGAACCGCCCTGTGAGGTTCCAAGACGTGACTCTTTACGGGAGTAGAAAGCCCCATTTTTCTCCCGCGGAGCAGCCGGTGGTTTAGAATGTTGGACCTTCTGGTTAACAGCCCGATGCATAACCATTGTGCCACCTGAGCTCCATGTCTGCTACAGTCAATGTCTAGTAACTACCAGCTTGATCTTTCCATCTCTTCTTCAGTCCTCCTTCCTCTTCCCTACCTCTATCTCCTCAGCCTCCCTAGCTTCCTCCTTGGCCTCTTTGTAATGGCACCTTCCACAAAGGGGTGAGAGCAAGAATTGTCTGATGGTCACTTCCACAGGCCGTTCCCAAAGTTGTACCTCACCAGCTTCAGCTACGTGGCCAGGGAGATGCTCCACTTCCCTTCGCCTATGTTTCCCTCACACTGATCGAGGATCTTCCTGTTGCTTTAACTTGACCACAGAAGCTTCAGAAGCTCAGAGCTGCGAGAGACCTGAATGGGGCGATGGCGGCAGCCTGCTGCCTTCAGTAAAAATTCCAGTAAAGTGTCCCGGGCAAAATAAAATCCATTCTCTTTTCAAAGACATCCAGAAGAGCTTGCTTAATAATTCATCCTGAGGTTTAAGAGCTGCCAGTGTCCAGCAAGCCGTCCTATAGATCCCCCACTTCCCACGTGCTATGGTGGGAGTGGGTGCCCAAGGAGCTGTAGTTCATGACCTGGGGCACCAGCTTCCATTCAGATCACCGGGTCACTTATTAGTTATCAAAAGTGCCGCCAGTCCACAAAGTGCAGCTCAATTAGACCTCTTCTACATATGAGCTCCCCGTTCCTAGCAAAGGCCCTTGGAGCAGTGACACACAGTCTGCAGAGCTCGAGTCTGTGCGCAGTTGTACACCTGACTCAGGTGAGCACTCCACATGGCAAGAGGAAGCCCCCCCAAGCTTGTTGAGGGAGCGGCTCCTTGTTGCCATCTTGGTTGTTGTTGTTGGATGCTGTTGAGTCCATTCAGACACATAATGACCCCATGTGAGCGAGTGGAACTGGGCCACAGGTTAATCTCCGAGGAAACAGAGCCCTGAGCCTTTCTGTCGCGAAGCCATGAGGTGACACAAACAGCCAACCTCTGCACTGGCAGCTCACACTGCCACCAGGGCTTGGTGTCATCTGATGTGAAGACATGGCAAAGACATGTCCCACGCATCTCTCTCGGGCTCCATGTTTAGTAACCCCTTAGAGAGCAGCGCCGCCCTGTGTCCTCCTGTCCTCCCCAGGCTCTGTGCATATCCTCACCAACCATCACACTCTGGGGTCCCACATAACTTCTATTTCTGTCATCATCTGAGCTCTCTATCTATCAGCTCCACCTCTATCACCATTTCTCTACATACATCATTACCTCTGTTATCCGCATCTCCCAGGGGTTATCATGACCCAGAATAGACTCAATAGCAGTGAGCTTGGTTTTCTGCGTTTTTTCTCTAAATCTACAAACTCTCTCACTGCCACTGAGCCAAATTCAACTCACAGCAACCCTCTAGGACAGGGGACTTCTGAGACTGGGTGTTAATGTGGTTGGACTAAAGAAACAAATCCAGAGACTCTCCTATATGTGCGAGAAAGAACTTTATATCAAGAAGTAATTATGCATCAATAAAACATCCCACCCCAGTCCAGATCATGTCCATAGTTTGATTTGATCCCATCAGGCTGATATGACTCACGCAGCCCATGCAATGATGCTGAATGCTGGAAGATTACAGGCCGGTGGGTGGAAAGTCCTGTGGGTCCAATGGTGATAGAAGCATCTCCAGGGCTCTGGCTGCCATCTGTGTGGCTCTCATTTTCTTGTCATCGGGAATGTGAATCAGAGAGTGTGTCCCACCTCCAGGGAGGAAAAGAGGCATCAGAAAGCCGAGCCCACAAGGAGCCAGACATCAGGCTGGGAGCTTATTGGCAGGCTAGACAGCACCCCTACATTCTTTTATTAAGTTGACTTGAAATTGTGTAACTACCACGGACCGTAACTCCGTACAGAAGTAAGAAGCATCGTCTTTCTTCCAATGATGGGCTCTTACCTGTTGACCTTATCGTTAGCAGTCTAACACATAGCCACTGCACCACCAGGGTCAAATTTACATACATGTTTATAATTTACATATGTTTATAATTCGATTTAGGATCATAGACATGCATATCCTATATGACTCTATGTTCAGTGCTTAGAAGAGGTTCTTGGACATAGCTGGCGCCCAGTAAATAGTGAAAGGAATGGAGAAAAGGAAGACTGCAGAGAGAAAGGGAAGTGTATTGGTTGGATTCGCTAGAGAAGCAGAGCCAGTGATGCATGTATGGGTTGGCATATAGAGAGATTGATGATGAGAAACGGCTTATAAGTTTTCAGAAACTGGTCATTCTACTCGGGTTCAG
This sequence comes from Tenrec ecaudatus, assembly GCF_050624435.1. Lineage (NCBI taxonomy): Eukaryota > Metazoa > Chordata > Mammalia > Afrosoricida > Tenrecidae > Tenrec > Tenrec ecaudatus. Next base: position 3,494,088 of record NC_134531.1, on the reverse strand, counting down.
GGCAGGCTTCCGCTGACTCGAATAGGTGATAAACAGGAAGCAGGATGAAAAAGTGGGGGCACCAGCTGGTGGATGCAATGTATAGGACTACAAAGCCAGCCAAATGAAAGCACTCTCAGTAGCCCGCTGAAGGCTCCTGGGATTGACAGGTGTCACAGCAGGCGGTCAAGGAACTAGGTGAAGCATCCAGTGCTAGGGAAGGCGAAGGGGCAGTGAGAACTCGGCTCTGCTTAGATCTCGCTCTCCTACAAAGGGCCACACCCCCAAGGAGGTGTCCTCAGGCCAAGGCCTGATCGACAGGTTGGGCTCCACTCCTGCCACCACCCAGGAATGGCCAGTTGGCATAGACCCTGATATCACAGGAAGGAAGCAAACATGGAGAGAAGCCAGGAGGGAGCGGAGCAGGGAAAGAGAAAGAAGGAGAGAAGGGATGAAGGGCAGGGAAAGGCAAGGGGACTAAAAGGAAATAAAGAGAAGATGGATGGCAGGGAAAAGAGAGAAAAGTGGGAATGAAAAGCCGGAAAATGGAAGATAAAGAATATGAGGAAAATCATAAAAGAAGGGAAAGGACGGATAAAGACAGGTGAGAGGAAGGCGGAAAGGAAAGGTCCTTTCCAGAGCTGAGGGTTACTTGGGCCCCCAATGGTCAGCCCTAAAACAGGTCATTCATTCCTATGTGGTCAGGAAAAGGGCATGCGAATTTCCCACACAGATAAAATCAGAATACAAAGACGACGTCAAGTGGGCATCCAGGTTCCTAAGGGGCGCAAGGAGGAGAAAGACAGGGAGGGAATCGTCTGGAGGGGCCGTCTGTGTGGCCAAGGAACCCGGTGGCACTGTGGTTAAGCGTTCAGGCCCTAACTGAAGGCCGCTCACCACTCCTCAGTCAGAAAAAGCTGCCCCCGTCTGCCAGGCGCTCCTTCAGGACGGCATGGGCTTCCTCGGGACCCCGTGGGGCAGTTCTGGTGGTCCTGGATCCCCCAGTCCATCAGGGACTGGTGTCATTCCCAGTAGACCTGACGGCAGGGGCTTGCATTTGGTTTGGGCTACGTGAGATGAGGGGTGGGGGTGGGGATTCAATGGAACAGATGGATATGAAATGTCTGAGACAAAAAGCACAGAATAATGAGAGATAATTAGCAAGTGTGTGCACACGGTTCGTGGCTTGAAAGCCCTGACAGACGCGTGTGGAAGGAGCAGAGAGCCCCGGGAGAGGGAGAACAACACCTTGTCCCCTCCTCGGGGAAGTGCCACCCAAAGCCGGTGATTAGGCGGTTTTGTCCAGACCGGTTGCTGTAATTGCATCATTGTGTACAGCCCGTTCATTAAAAAGCACCCCGGGAAAGAGGCAGGAGGCTAATTTAGGGAAGCCTGGAGGTAGCTTTCTGCTTAGTAAAGCATCTCCCAGTCACCCGCGGGCCTTGGTAAGGACCAGCCCTGGGCAGGCTGAGATGTTTCTGTTCGTGGACGGAGCCGGTTGCGCCAAAGCTACTGATCTGAGGCAGGGAATATGCCTGCAGGTCCCACCTGGTCCCCTGAAAGGAAAGCCTTTTCTTGTGCAATCCACACACGGGAGAGGTTCTTTCCTGGCCAGTTCACTTACACTCCACTCTGCAGTGATGGGGGAGACAAATAGATACACTGAGAATGTCACCACTGAGGGTGACCCAACCAAACCCAAACCAAACCCACGGCCACCAAGTCCATCCTAACGCGTAGTGACCCCGTCTGAACAGGGTTCCTGAGGCTGAGGAACAGACAGCCTCGCCTTTTTCCCAAGGAGCGACCGGTGGGTTTGAACAGCCAACCTTCTGTAAGCTAAGCTGTCCAACGTCTCACAGGCCACCAGGGCTCCTGATAAATGACAGACTCCTGTTTATGAACCATTGGTGTGGGCAAGTGCCTGCCAAGGTCTGCTGACAGATCTGTTTGTTCCTTGCTTTTGCTTTTCTCACTGTTGTTTCCTTCCCTCCCCTCTCTTCCAAATGACAAGTGCTACAGTGTGCCGCTCACATGATGTGCCTTGTCAGAGGGGACAGCAGAGAGGTGGGTCCTTCAGAAAATTGTGTGACAATAAAGAAAAATCCTGTGCAGTTTCCCTTCAAGGGAAGGGACACCATTAACCCTTCCAGATTGGCTTCGGTTGTGCAAGCTGCCAGAGGGGGGAACCTGTGTCCCCAGCAGTTGAGATCATGTCCACCTTCCCTACCCATGGACAACACCCCCGCCCAAACAATAGACAGAACTGTCAGTTCCCCAAGGGGACACACAGCCTTTAGTTCTTCAGAATCTGTAGAGGTTGGAAACCCCAACCAAACCGAACTCACTGCCATTGAGTCAATGCCAACTCATAGTGACCCTATAGGACCGGGCAGAACTGCCCGTGTGAGTTTCTGAGACTGTAACTCTTTATTGGAGTAAAAAGCGCCAGCGTTCTCCTACAGAGAAACTAGTGTTTTCAAACTGCTGACCTTGAAGTTAGCAGGCTAACCCATAGACACGCTGCCATCGGGGCTCCTAGAGGTTAGAAGGAACCACGCCACCCCAGAGATTTCGCTGAGATAAACTTTGAACCACACACTTGGAAAACTGATTTCCTGCAGGTCACATTGAAGTTAAACGATTCAAACCCCAACCTGCTGCCTTCCTCCAGTGACTTCTACCATACAGACAACTGCAGGCCAGAGTCGGATTCCCTGTCTCGGCTGGTCCAAGCTGCAGCCTTTACTGAAGGTGAGCCCGGTGGCAGTGCTTAGGCCTCCATCTGCTCCCCACAAACCGCTAGGCACTCTGCTGGAGGGAGAGAACACCAACTGCTCCGGCAAAGATTTGCCGTCTCAGAAATGCTCTCGAAGGGGCCCTAGAACTCATCCTGACGGAGTACCGACAACGCTCGTAAAAGGGATTTCATGATGGAAGTGTATATGTGAGTGTATTATGTCAAAAAACTACTGATAAGAGGAACCAGACGACCTATGGTTACCATGGATGAAGCAAAAAGAGTATTTGCTTAGGGGCACTGAGTCTGTGTTAATGGTATTGGAATAATTTGGAAAAGGATATCAATAATGACTGTACAACACAAAGAGCATAATCAATGGCACTGAATTACCCATGTGGAGGTTGTTAAGTTGAAGAATGCTTTGTTGTGTTTATTTTTGGCCCAATTTTTTAAAATTACATGAATAACAATGAATACCAGGAAGAAAAAATGTTCTAAAACTGTATATGTGGATGAAGTGCCAGCTGTTAAAAAACAATAAAGTCTGTATAGGGTCCGAATGCATGAGATTCCACTCAGCAGCAGGGGTAATCCTGATAGAAGCAGACCGCCACACCATCCCCCCTCGGAACAGCTGGTGGCTGCGAATTTCCAGGACGACAGTAACAGCCGACTTCTTAAGCACGGTGCCACCAGGCTCCTCAGACCAAGCAGTGTTGTCAAGTTTGTTGTTGTTGTTGTTGGGTGCCATCCAGTTAGTTTCCACTCATGGTGACCCAATGCACAACAGAATAAAACACTGCCGTCCTGCAACATCTTCACAGTGGTTGCTGTGACCATTGTTGCAGCCATTGTGTCATCGAGGGTCGCCTCTTTCTTCCTTTACCAAGTGCGACGTCCTTCTCCAGGTCCATCTTGATTACACATCCAGAATCCATGGGGAGAAATTCTCGTTTCCCCTCTGATCTTCATCAGTAAGTGTTACAACTCCTCTCTGCTATCATCTAGCAAGTTGGGCCATCAGCTCATCTGCATAGCGAGAGTTGTTAATAAGCCTTCCTGAGATCCTGGTCCCACAGTCTTCTTCAGATAGCCCATTTTCCAGATGATTTGCTCCGCATACAGATTGAAAAAGTATGCTGAAAAAAATACAACCAGATACGCACTTTTCCTCAGTATCCCCTCATTCTGTTCAAAAGATTGTCTCTTGATCTCTGTCCAGGTTTCCCCTGAGCACAACCATGTGCACTGGATCTACCGCGCTCTGCAGTGCCATCCCTAGCTTGTTAGGATCTACACAGTCAGACATCTCTGCGCAGTAAGAAAACAGCAGCAGACATCTCCCTGTTCTTCTTTGTCAGCCCAGATCCACCTTTGTTCCATGTCCTCTTCCAAATCCAATTCTCATTTCTGGCAGCTCCGTGTCAATGCACTTGCACAGAATATCATTAATATTCTTGGGTAGTTTCCGCATTCTGTTGGGTCACCTTGGTTTGGGATGGGCACCGTGACGGCTCCCCCCAGTTGGCTGCCTAGGTAGCAGTCTCCTACATTTCCTGATATAGATCAGTGAGTACTTCCAGCACTATATCAGTCTATTAAACATTTCCATTGGGATCTGTCAATTCCTGTGGGCTTGTGTATGTTAATGTCTTCAATGCATTGCTTGGACTCCTTCCTTCAACGCCATTGGATCTTGATCACAAGGTGCCTCGTAAATATTGAACACCAACCAATTATTTTTGGTACAGTGACTCAGTGCATTCTTTCCATCTTCCCTTGATGCTTCCTGCATCATTCAATATTTTGTCCATAGCATCTTTCAACACTTCAGCTTTGGGCTTGAATTTTCTTTCAATCCATTTAGCTTGAGAAATGCCAAATTGGTGTTGTAACTCCAGGTCTTTGTATATTTTCTTATAATACTCGGGTTGTCTTCGCCAACCACTGTTTGAAATCTTCTGTTCAGCTAGTTCGTGTCATTGTTTACTTCACCCACTTGGGTGTTGTTGTTCAATGCCATCAAGTTGTTTCCAACCTCTGGTGCCCCTGTGCCCAAGAGAAAGAAGCACTGCATGGCCCTGCATCACCCATGCAAGGTTCCCAATGCCTGAGCCCATTGGTGCAGCCACGATGTCAGTTTATCTCACGAACGGCCTTCCTCTATTGGCTGCCCCTCCACTTTACCAAGCATGATGTCCTTCTCCAGGGACTTGTCTTGCTTGGCAATATGTCCAAGGTGTGTAAGATGACGTCTCACCGTCCTTGCCGCTTAAGCTACTCCATTTTTAGGAGTAAAATCATCTCTTATGACAATCACGTTGGTCTTTTCCCCCCAATTATTTTAATAACCTTTTCTTTTTTTCTCGTGTCTGGTATCCTTGATCTCATCCCACAATTTGTGTGGTCTTCAGTCATTAGGTTCCACTGTGTCCAGGCTCTTCTTTAGATGGTTTCTGACTCTGGTGAGATATGCTATACTTGTGGATTTGTTTCAAATCATCATTTCACTTAATTAGGAAAGAATGCTTGCCTTGGGCGCTGAACTGTTTTATAGAGTTATCTATATTCAGTTTTGGCAAACAACAATTCGAAAGGTCAGACTAGAAGCTATGTTTTAAGTTCAGTCAGTAATGATTGCAGCTTTTCTTCAAGGATATGCCGCATGGAATCCTACATGACCAGATGTTGTTTTATAAGCCGTGATCTGGCCTGGTTTCCATGGCAATGCATAATTACCACAATAAGGTGGAGTAGAAAACCCGGTGAAAGATCTTTCTTGTTTGGCACATTCTTGAGTCTAGGCAGATACACTCACTGCCCTGGTTCAAAATAGTCAAAAGTCGCCAAAATTTGAGCATGAAGTTTATTCTGAGTAATTATCCCATATGCATATAGGGAGGTCTCGTGTTTCTAGAAAAAAGGCAAATGATTGGAAGAAGCTGGTACAGTGGGGCTTACAAACAGGAGAGGCGGAAGGGATATAAAAGGTAATTGCTGGCTGATGGTAATTCGATTGATGGAACCTGACAGCCCCTTTGTGGAGAGCCACCGATATCAGTCCTCGGTTGGTGTCCACCTCCACACCCAGCAGTAGATTTAAAGTTTTGAGATTCAAACTAGTAAGCCTGGCCTCTCATAGGAAGGGAAGGAAGTTCGACGTCTGGTGGAGAAAAAGGAGACCCGGCCTTGCAGGGGGGTAAGCATGGTCATTAGCTGCAAGGTTCGCCGTTTGAATGCATTGGGCACTCCCAGGGAGAAAGAAGAGGCTGTGGGCTCCTGCAAACAAGGTGCAACCTTGGAAACCCAGAGAGACCCGTGCTCTGCCCTGTGCTGTCTGCCCGGGGGCGGGGGGGTGGGGGGTGGGCAGAGGCTGACAAAAGAAGAACTGCTGGTAGCGTGATTGGGTGAAGGATTTCTTTGAAGTGAAATTGTGTTTCCATGTGGCAGAAAATCACAATGAGATACCTCCATCAATCCTTCTTTGCAATTTGGACATGTAATAAACTTCAATCTGTTAGTGATGTCACAGGATTTTTGTTTTCTTCCCGATGAGGCTTGCTGCCGTCCGGTCAATTTTGACTCAGAGCAACCCAGGGTAATCTGCTTTGGAGGACTTCCAAGACTGAAAGCCTCCTCTTTCTCCTGTGGAGCAGCTGGTGGTTTCGAAGTGCCTGCCGTGCACTTGTTGGTGCTGCCGTCCCAACGCAGAGTCTGTTGGTGTAGACTTGGCTGGATTGCAGTGTCCAGTGGTGTGGTCAAACACTGGTCAGGACACTGAGGTGAAGTGCATGCAGGTCCCCTTAAATAAAGCAGCTCACCCTCCACGAAGCCTTGTCCATCCAGCTGAAGGATTTCAGAGCAGAAAGAAAACCTCCCAAGCATGTGTTCTACTGTGACAATAAATATGGATCCTTCCAGAAACCCCTTCACCCCCCATTCCTCTCATTACACCCTTGTCCACCGTCCTTCTCTGCACCCGAGCCACTTCCTGACCTGAGTGAGTCCCTGTCTGTGTCCTACACTCAGTGGGATGTCCTCAACTCCAGATCCCATTGCTCAGACCCCAGTTTTGCTCCACCCATTTTCTCATGGGTTTCATTAACTAAGTATCCCATGTGTGTGATGGCATGTGGCTACATGCACCATATGAGTCTCCAGCAGTGTCTTCCCTGCATTGGACTACGCAGTAGTGAAAGGATGGACTGTTGTAAACATGGGGCCAGACTTGATGGGTCCTGGATGCTGGACAGCGTGAAGGCACCAGGTTTCTGCTCAGTTCTACCAAGGCTGCCCTCAACGGGAACCAAGGACTCCCCACACCCACTGCCTGCCTGGCCCACTTCTCCTGCTATGCCCACCCTTGCCTGGGAAGGGAGCAGGTGAGCATCTCCGGTTCTGATGGCTTTGCGGTCTCAGCACAGCTCTTGGGGAGCAGCCTCTGTCCAGCCTCTAGACCCAGGCATTTCCTTCGGTTCCCTTCTCCTCTGTGATGCTGATTCACTATTCTGTCCCTGGACATCTGTTTTCTCTTGAAGCTGGGTCTCTGTCTCTATATTGCAATGATGTCCTTGCAATGGGGGGGAGGGGGCAGATGATCCCTGACCCATAATATCGGGTCGCAGACTCCCCTGAGATGATCATCTGCCCGTATATCCAGGCCTCCAGGATCGCCACCCTTCTCTTACCCCTGATGTATTTTGGGATCTCACACTGCCATCCTGCCTGGAATATGGCTCCTTGCCTGACGGTTGGCTGGTTCCTGCCACACATTTATACACCAAACTTCTCCTGGCAGTTCAGTGTCTGGAGATCCTCCCTCCCTTAACCTGGATAAACCTCCTTGGGTTCAATTTCTCTGGTTAAGTCCCAGGAAGGACATCGTAACCCAAACACTTATCCTGAGAACAAACAAAACCAGCACATTAAGAAAAATAAAACAAAATAACAGTGTGTCTTCTCTTATGATCCTCCGGTGGACATAGGGATTCCTGGCATAGATCTGAGTAGATCCTTATGGCCCAAGTGACATGGGCACTGACTCACACAGAGACCACTGAAAGTCTGTCCTAGTAGAATTATAGTAATTAAAAAGCACCGTAGTTATTTTTTTAAAAAAAACATTTTATTAGGGGCTCATACAACTCTTATCACAATCCATACATATACATACATCAATTATATAAAGCACATCCACACATTCCCTGCCCCAATCATTCTCAAAGCATTTGCTCTCCACTTAAGCCCTTTGCAACAGGTCCTCTTCTTTTCCCCTCCCTCCCCTTTCCCCCCTCCCTCATGTGCCCTTGGTAATTTATACATTGTTATTTTGTCATATCTTGCCCTATCCGGAGTCTCCCTTCCCCCCCTTCTCTGCCGTCCATCTCCCAGGGAGGAGGTCACATGTGGATCCTTGTAATCAGTTCCCCCATTCCAACCCACTCACCCTCCACTCTCCCAGCATCGCCCCTCACACCCTTGGTCCTGAAAGTATCATCCACCCTGGACGTAGTTATTTTTAAGAATAAGTCTTCAACCCACATATATTGAGAGATTACATAATAGCTATCCTTTTCCCTAATTCCCTATGCATTCTACCCTTCTTACACATGTGCCCACATACCCCTGCATATGCATACATGCCCTCAAATGTGCACATACATACACAGTATTCACATGTGCACAAAGACACAGGAACATGTGAAGTAGACACACATACGTATGTGCACACATGTGTAAGCCTGTACATACAGACAAAGGCAAACTTAGAGGCACACACACAATTCCCTGGTCATGTTGGACCATGAACTTCTCTTTTCCTGAGTCCATTGAGACGGGGCTCATACAAATCCTCTCCACTATGATAAGGCTTCAAAGGTTCATGGAAACGTTTCATTTCATCTATGCTTGGATCCACAATCAATGCTGATGGAAGCAGCAGTTGAGAGATCAAACGATGCTTTGTATTGGGGAAATTTGCTACACAAGACCTCTTGAAAGTGTAGAAAAGCAAGGGGTAAAAAGAAAAGATGGGGGGGGGCGGATCCTGGAGGCCTGGTTCTGCAGGCAGATGGTCATCTTAGGGAAGTCTGCTACCCAATAGGATGGGTCAGGAATCACCACCACCTACCCCGCAAGTGGAAGGATCTCATTGGAATATAGAGGCAGAGACCCAGTTTCAAGAGAAAACAGAGGCTGAATCAACATCAGAAGGGTGAATCAGCATCACAGGATGGAGAAGGGAGCCCAAGGAAATGCCTGGGTGTGGAGGCTGGACAGAGCAAAAGCAATGTCCAAGACCCGCAAAGCCATCAGAGCCAGAGATGCTCAGCTGCTCCCTCCCAAGGTAGGATTGGACACAGCAGGAGAAGTGGGCCAGGCAGGCCAGAGAAGGGACTGTGGGCAGCCTTGGCAGAACCAAGCAGAAACCAGGTGCCTCTCTGGCACTGCCTACATGTTTCCCAACCTCCAGCGAACATTGCGGATGACTGAATAAGAGCCGGGGATTGAACATCCTGTGGACTGCCCAATAACAAACATCTGTCTTGGAAGAAGTACAACCAGGTTGCTCATTGAGAGGCAGGATGTCAAGGTTGTCTTCATATACTTTGGATCTGTTGTCAGGAGAGACCACTCCCTGGAGAAGGACATCATGTTGGTCAAGTAGAGAGACAGTGAGAAAGGAGGAAGACCCCTGACAAGATGATCTACAGAGTGGCTGAAACAACAGGCTCAAACATGACCATGGGCAGGATGGCGCACAGGGTAGCTAGGAGATGGAACTGACTTAAGGGTGCCCAACAACAGGAAATGTTTTGAAGTCCCGTCATACCTGGCCTAAGGCTACCAGTCACGTGATTGCAAACTAATGGAGACCTGACACACGAAGCCAGTGGAGAACAGTGATCCAAGTCAGTAGACATTGAACTCAAAGGGAGCATGCGCTCACAGCCATGATGAGCGCAGAGACTAGGGGAAGGCCATCGGACAATGAGCTAACTGAAGCAAGCTGTGGACATGGGTGTCTGCAAATGGGCATGCCAGGAAGCTAGAGGACACCATTCATGGGGATGACCACCCGACATGTCCAAGTGAGACACGGGACGCATGGCAGCCTTCCCAGAACAGAGGGGACAGTGGGAGGACCTCAAGTCACAGTAGCTGAGGAAGAAGATGCAAGGAAGAAGACAGGTGGATCTGAGAACCTCGAAGTCTGAAGAGTCTGTGTCAGCAAGTCATCGAAGCCTGAGAACCACCCGTTATTCTTCTGAAGCTTGCCTAAGGAAGACCGCCGTGAGTAGGTCTCCCAGATCGGACCCAGCACTTTCCAAATACCAAACACCCTTTATCCGGCGAAGTTGCCAAACTCCACTGTGAAAGGGCAAAAGTGAGCAAATTTATCATCATAAGCACCGCTCTTGAACACACTGCAGACTCCGTGAAGCTGTTCCTTTCCACGTGGACTCAGCTGCTCCAGGGGTCAGCCGCTGCGTGCCCAGCATCATAATGAAGACCTCTGATGGCGGTGGATGCCCTGGTCCTGGGCCCTGCTCAGTGCCGCTCCAGAAAGCGTGGGATGCTAAACACGTGTCTGACTTTCACAAAACGCGGTACCTAGACAAACATCCAACTAAAACGGTAGCGGAGCGGTATGGGTGGGCCCGGGTTGCTCGAATGTGGCCTGCTAGGACTAATCCGAAAATAAAATAAGGAGAAAATAACTGGAAATTTTCCTGAGCCCAACTCAAAGTCTGGCAAATAAATGTCCCTCCACGGCCCTTCTCAGCTCCGTGCTTGGAGCTCTGCCCACTTCTTGATCGCTGGAGACAACCCTGCAGGAGAGGAACAAGACCGGGAGGCATTTCATTCTGTGGTGGATAAGGTCGCTACGGTCAGAACCAAATTGATGGCAACTAGCACCAGCAGTGGTTCCCTAGGCGAAAACGTCGCCTTATGACCTGCTCCTGTGAAGGCCATCATGTAGATGGCCTCGGGGTGGGGGGGGCAGCTCTATTAAGCCACCAGGGGTCTCTGTGAGTCAGAACATACTCAACAAGCCCTCCTAACAACATCGCCAGCCGACCTGTGCGTATTGTTCTTGTTAGGTGCCAGGGAGTGAGTCCCGGCGCATAGAGACGGGGCCTGCTCCCGTGCCGTCCTCACCACAAGGTCTACGTGGGATCCCGTTGTTGCAGCCGCTGTGTCCGTCCATCTGCTCGGCGGTCTTTGCTTTCAATGACCCTTTACTTTGCCAAGCATGATGTCTGTCTGCAGGGACCGGTCTCTCCTGACAATCTACTCCAAGGTACATGAGAAGTCTCTTCATCCTGGCCTCTAAGGAGCGCTCTGGGCTGCACTTCTTTCCAGACAGATGTACTCATTCTTTGGCAATCCTTTGTGTATCCAATACTACTTACAATACTGTGCTATGAGTGTGTACTAAAGTGAACTCCAGCAGGGGTGTCAGTAGAGTTCCTCATATCTCTCCTGTATTGACAGTGTTGCTTTGTGTCCCCTACCTTTTATCCCCTCCCTGCTCAGACTGGAAGACTCTGACGGCAGGAAAGCCAAGCCCTGTGCATGTTGAAAGTGCCTGGACAACCCATGAGGGTCACGTGTAGTCTCACTCCACGAGTCAGTGCTTAAGACAAGCTGACAAGTTCTGAGGTGCTAATTTCTTTCTGTTTAAATCCTTTCTCTCCAATGTCAGCATATTCAGCTGATTCTCTGGGGAGGCTCGATCTTTGCTCCGGTTAAGCTGCCACCGGTTTTCATAACTTTCATTGCAACCTGGGCGGAGGTTTACAGAGCAGATCGACAGTTTCACAGCCAACAATCCTTACAGTTCAGTTTCATCCCATTCACCGAAATCTCTTCAGTGTAATCACACTGCTCCCAGTCCCTCCCTGTTTCCTGTTGGCGTGTCTCTTTCTTTCGTGGAAAAAGCCTTGAGCTGCTAAGGACAAAGTTGGTGGTTGAATCCACCAGTGGCTCCCCAGGGGAAAGGTGAGTCTGCGCGCTCCCACAGAGATGGAAAGTTCAGGAGACCCAAAGGGCAGCTCACTAGTGTTCCTGTTCCCCTATGCACTCACTCTCCGTGCCGTCAAGTCGATTTGACTCCGACAGACCACACAGAGCACAGAGCAGCTGCCTCTGTGGGTTTCGTTTGTTATTTTAATAGTTTTATTAGGGCTCATACAACTCTTATCACAATCCATACATACATCAATTGTGTAAAGCACATTTGTACATTCATTGCCCTCATCATTCTCAAAACATTTGCTCTCCACCTAAGCCCCTGGCATCAGCTCCTCATCTTCCCCTCCTCCCCACTCCCTCTCCCTCATGAACCCTTGATAATTTATAAATTATTATTTTGTCATATCTTGCCGTGTCCTATGTCTTCCTTCACTCACTTTTCTGTTGTCCATCCCCCAGGGAGGACGTTACATGTAGATCCTTGTAATCAGTTCCCCCTTTCCACTCCACCCTCCCTCCACCCTCACAGTATCACCACTCTCAACACTGGTCCTTAAGGGATCATCTGTCCTGGATTCGCTGTGTTTCCAGTTCCTATCTGTACCAGTGTACATCGTCTGGTCTAGTCAGATTTGTAAGGGAGAATTGGGATCATGACAGTGGCGGGGGGAGGAAGCATTTAGGAACTAGAGGAAAGTTGTATGTTTCAACGTTGCTACATTGCACCCTGACTGGCTATCTCCTCTCCGAGACCCTTCCATAAGGGGATGTCCAGTAGTCTACCAGGGAGGTCAGCACGAAATGATATAATTTTTTTGTTCTTTGATACCTGATAACTGATTCCTTCGGCACCTTGTGATCACACAGGCTGGTGTGCTTTCTCCATGTAGGCTTTGTTGCTTCTGAGCTAGATGGCCACTTGTTTATCTTCAAGCCTTTAAGACCCCAGATGCTATATCTTTTGATAGCTGGAACCATCAGCTTTCTGCACCACATTTGCTTATGCGCCTGCTTTGTCTTAAGCGATTGTGTTGGGAAGGTGAGCATCATAGAATGCCAGATTAATAGAGCAAAGTATTCTTGCATTGAGGGAGTACTTGAGTGGAGGTCTAATGTGCATCTGCAACCTTAATACTAAACCTATAAATATATGCACATAGAGCTATTTCCCCATCCTCATATATAAATATATATATGCATGCCTGTATTTAGACCTCTATACATGCACTTTGCCACCTGGTTCTTTCCTCTATTTCCTTTGACTTTCCTCTTGTCCCACCATCATGCTCAGTCTTCATTTGGGTTTCAATAATTCCTCTTGGTAACATTACCCTTGATCATGCCCTGACAGGCCTCCTACATCCTCGTCACCACCGATTTGGATCACTTGTTGTTCCTTTGTCCCTGGGTTTGTTAACACCACTACCCTTCTTTCACCTCCCCTTCTCCCATGTCCACCCTGAACTGTCAGTCCCATTGTTTTCTCCTCCAGATTGTTCATCCATCCTATCTTATTTAGACAGACCTGCAGAGATAATAAGATTCACAAAAAATTGACAGAGCAAAACCAAGCAACAATATACAACAAAACAACAACAACAAATCAATGACCAAAAAACGCAACAAGAAAGAAAAACTTGTAGTTAGTTCAGGGAATGTTTGTTGGGGTTTAGGAGAGTTTTCCAGTCCAGTCTGTGGGTTTCTGAGAAGATAAAACTTTATAGAAGAGAGCCTTAGCCTTTCCCCCACAGAGCAGTGTGTGGTTTTGAACTTATAAACATGCCTTTTGTTTGGAGAAGGGCATTACGCTTGTTAAAGTATAGGGACAATGCAGAGTGGAAGACCCTTGAGGAGCTGGATTGACGCGGTGACTCAGCAACAGGCACAAATATAATAACAATCATGCCGCTCATAGAGTCATTATGAGTGAGAGCCTACAGGGCCTAACAACAACATTCACTGATCAAATCACCAGAGAAGCTGATTACATGAAGAAGAATGTGACATCAGGATTGGAGGAAGGTGTTTCTTAACAGCTTTTAATATGCAGATGACGCAACCTTGCTTGCTGAAAGTGAGGACATACCTGCTGATGAAGATCAAGGGTTGCAGCATTCAGTGTGGATGACAACACAGTGCAAATAAGACCAAGCTCTTCATCACTTGACCCAGAGATAACATCATCATAAATGGAGAAAAGTTTGAAACTGCCATGGATTTTGTCTTGATTAGAGCCAGAACCAATGCTCATAGAAGCAGCAGTCAAGAGATCAATAGAGTCGTCGCATTGGGTAAATCTTCTGCATTTTAGAATGTTGAAAAGCAAGGATGTTACTTTGAGGACCAAGATGCATCTCACCCAAGCCATTATATTTTCCATGGTCTCATATGCATGTGAAAGTTGGACATTGAATAAGGAAAACTGAAGAATTGATACATTTGAATTATAGTGCTGGAGAAGACTATTGAAAGTACACGGACTGCTAAAAGAACACACCAGCCTGTCTTGGAAGAAGTAGGGCCAGATAGCTCCTTAGAGGCAAGGATGGCAAGACTCCATCTTACCTACTTTGGGCACGTTGTCAGGAGAGACCAACTTCTGGAGAAGGACATCCTGCTCAGCGATATAGAGGGACTGCAAAGGAGAGGAAGACCTTCAGTGAGATGTGCTGACACAGTGGCTGCAACAATGGACAAAAGCATGGGAATGGTCGTGAGGATAGTGCAGGACAGGGCAGTGTTTCCCTTTATTGTGCATAGGGTCACTATGGATCACAAGTAACTCAATGGCACCTAACAACATCAACGACAGGGGTTTTTAAGATCCTAGTCACTACTCATCCAAGTAAGATATAGAACATGGTCTCTGTGGACTCATGTTAGTCTGGGAGACGAGAGAAACAAGTTCATAGACACTCTCATGGGTATAAGAAACAGGTTTATATACAAAAGCAATTGAATATTGAGAAAACATCCCAACCCAGTCCAGATCAAGTCCATAAGTCTGATATTAGCCTATATGTCCAATACCAATCTATAAAGTCCTCTTCAGATTCCCAAAATGCATGCAATGATGCCAAATGCAGAAGTCTTGTGAGTCCAGTGGTGTTGTAAGCATCTCGGCGCTGGTGGGGGGTCTCTACAGGGCTTCTTGACTTCTGGTTGCATCAGGGTAGGTCCATGTAGCTTCTCTAGGTCCCAGGGCATAATGCCACGTGTCTTGTCAGTAGAGCATCACTCAGGGAGTGAGTCAAGAGAGAGAGAAGTGTCTCCCACCTCCAAGGAGGAAACTGCAGGAGTTCCCAGAATTCTCAGGAGAAGGTTTGACCCCCACAGAGGCCTCATTAGTTATATCTTGATTGACAGGCCAGAATCTACCCCTTCACTCGTAATCCTCTCAAACTGTCAAACTGACACCAGATTATGTAACTACCACAGGGCTGTTGCACCAATGGACCTAGAGACTGAACTTGAGTCCTTGGGCCCAGTGACTCAATTCCTCAAGGCTTCATGTCTAAGAAGCTTTCATAACTTTGCTCCCTCTATGCTAGCCCACATTCATGGACATGCTCTCCAAAAAGATAAATGTTGCTCTTATGAAGCGCCTTCAAGGGCGTTGACTCATAGCGACCCTGCGTACCATAGGGCAGCACACGGAGCAGTACTGCGCATCCTCACAATTGCCCTTATATTTGGGTTCATTGCTGTAGCCACTGTGTCGATCCATCTTGTTGAAGATCTCTTTTTATTCCCCCCACCCCACCCCGCTGCCTTTCCGCTTTACCAAACGCTGTATCTTTTTCCAGGGACTGATCTCTCCTGACAACATGTCCACTTAGCTGAGGTCTTCCCACTGGTGGTAGTTACAAAATTTCATGTCAACTTGATAAGTAAGAATGGAGGGGTGGAGTCTACTCTGTCTGTCAGTCCAGTCACAACCTGATCCCACCCTGTGGGCGTGGCCTTCTCATGAGGATTCTGGGAACTCTCTCTCTCTGCTTCACATTCCTGATGACAAGCCACATGGAGCCATGCTGATGGCAGCCAGAGCCCTGGAGATGCTTCCGCCATCCCTGGATCCACAAGATTTTCCACCCACAAGCCTGTGATTTTCCTGCATTCAGCATCATTGCATGTGCTGCCTGAGTCTGAAGAGGAATTCATGGGCTAATATGGGACTTCAGGGTTAATATTGAACTTATGGACTTCATGTGGACTGGGCTGGATGTTCTATTGATGCATAATTACTTCTTGATATAAAGGTCTCTCTTACACATGTATGAGTGTCTCTGGATTTATTTCTCTGGTCAACCCAGACTAACACACCGCCCTTGTACCTAAAGAGTATACTGGCTGTACTTCTTCCAAGACAGATCAGTCTATGCCCTGAGCAGTCCATGGTCCTTTTAATCAGTGTGTCCTTTTGTGGGATACAGAAGGATTTCTCCCAAGCTGTCTCCCCCAAATATATGCCAGACAGCTGCTTGGAAATGACTATACTTGGAGGTCATCAGAAGTAGGTCAGGGGTTATTCTCCCTGAGAGCTATCAGCTATCCAGAGCAAGTAGGCACCACTGCTTATCCCACAACAAATAGGGCCCACTCCCTTCTGATAAGGATAGTAGTTGTCTGTTTCCTTGTAGGAGACAACAGAGAGGTCAAACCCGCTCAAGGATGACCAAGGTTAGGCCGCCGACTTGTCACATGTATACCCCCAATACCTCTCCCTATTGCATGTATGTCCCTAGACCACCCCTTCTGATTACTGTATTACCTATAGTACAGCCCCTTCCTGTGACGTATGTCCTCACCTGTAATTAGGGGGCTTGCATGTCCCCAGAGATGATAAATAGCCTGGGCTAGCATTAAATCTCTCTCTCTCCCTCCACGTGGACCATCAGCAGAGCAGAGGTGAGCATGTTACCATGAATTGTGACTGACTCCCATTTATTTCAATACTTCACTTCTATCTCTCATGCTCTCTATAACTTTACTATGATCTCTACTTATTATCGCTGTACAATTGCACCTACTGGAACCGTAATGATGTGTTAGGGGCTGGCTTCCCCTGACATCCTTTGAGCTGTTCATGCTACTTTTTCCATCCTTCTCCAGCACTACAATTCAAACACGTCTATTCTTTGGTCTGTCTTCCTTAATGCAATATCTAACGTTCACACACGCCTGAGTCTTGGGACACGTGTTCCCTAGTCCTCTAAGTAACCTCCTTGACGTTCAATTCTTTAAAGAGGCCTTGTGCAGCAGGAAAAGTATGAGAAAGTGGTTGGTTAGAAGGTGTTTGCATACCTGTTCAACGAGCATGGATATGTGCGTGCATGCGTGTGTGTGCGTGCATGCGTGTGTGTCTACTCAGAGAGCACAGTTATCGCAAGATGGTGCTCATGGCAGTGCTGACCTCCATTGCCTTTCACTCTTCTCTCTCCCCCAACTCCCCGACTTTTATGCCCACCTTCCTCATATTGTATGTTGCCCACCCTTCACCCACATGCCCACTCGCCTGCCCTCTAACCACCGACCCCCACCCCCACCCCGCCCTCCTCCTCCCATGCCTGGCCACCATCAGAGAATATTGCCTTCGGCGTTTTGGGCACAGGGTGGCTGTGAGTCGGAAGCACCGTGACAACCACATTTCATCTCAGGGCGGTTGACGTAACGCTGCTGTTTTCCTGAGTCCTTTTCTGAGCTCTCTCTTTCTAATGTCACTTGGCTGAACCTTTCCATTCATTCCAATCATTTTCTTGCCAAGTCTTTGGGATTTTCTATGGATTATACCATTGCCTGCCAGGGAAGCCTGCCACCCCCTGCACATGCCTCATCCAGGGAAAATCACCACCTGCCCAAGGCAACTTACGCACAGCAGAAGGAAACGCCGCTGAGTCCTGCACCACGCTCACAATCGTTGCTATGCCTGAGCCCGTGGTTGCAGCTGCTGTGCCAATCCATCTTGCTGAGTGTCTTCCACTTTTTTCAGAAGCCTCTGCTTTGCCAAGCACCAAGACACTGCCACCATGAATGTTGATGCTAGCTCCAGGGAGCGAAAGACGGTCCTCAGAAGACGATGCACCTATGGCCACTTCATCCTCAACGAGGTACTGGACCAGTTCAATGAAGACAAGGAAAATCTCTTCAGCAAGCAGTGCTGGAAATGTCGCATGTTCACACGCAAGATACTAAATAGACTCAACTCTTCACACATCCCCTCTATGTAACTCACCGTGAAATGGATAATAGGTAACAGATCTGAAGAGTTGAAAGCATAACGTTTGGGGAAGAAAGAAAAGAGTTGCTGTTGAGTCAGCCGCCATTTTCAGTGGTGAACTTTTCAGTTCACCACTTGACCTTTCTCCTGGTCTCTTGCTGGGTGAACTTGGACCTTCACACTTGGTTGTTAGCAGCCAAGTGTGTTATCCATTTGCACTAATGTGGATACATGTAAGAACCAGCTATTCCAGACTCTTCCTGACCTTCATATTCCCCTTCATGTGACAGATACCGATACTTAGAAAGGAATCTGGAAATGGCTGGAGAAAGATGAGGTTCTCGGCTCCCACAAAGATCTATCGCTCTGGAATCCCAAAGGGGTGTGTGCTACTCCGAGTAGAATAGAGAAACAAATCCAGAGACACACATATGTGTATAGGAAAGAGCTTTATATACAAGAGCAGTTGAATATTGAGAAAACATCCCAGCCCAGTCCAGAGCAAGTCAATAAGTCCAATATAAGCCCATATGTCCGATACCAATCTATAAAGTCCTCTTCAGACTCATGCAACACATGCAATGAAGATCACATGCCAGTGGGTGGGAAGTCTTGTGGATCTAGTGGTGTTGTAAGTATCTCAGCCCTGGCAGGGGTCTCCACGTGGCTTCTCCAAGTCCAGGGCTCTCGCTGCCATCAGCATAGCTCCATGTGTCTTGTTAGTAGGAAGTCTCTCAGGGAGTGAGCCTAGAGAGAGAGTGTCTCCTGCCTCCAATAAGAAATAGAGGAACTCCCAGAATCCTCAGGAGAAAGCCATGTCCACACAGAGGCCTCATTGGCTATGATCTGATTAACAGCCTAGACTCCACCACTTCGCTCTGAATCCTCAAATTGACACCACATGATGTGACTACCACAGGGCGGGTCTATTCTCTCACTGCAAGGTGGATTCTCCTCAAAGCTCTAAGTAAAGAAAGGACGAAAGTAAACAGCAAATGAAGACAGGAACAATTTTCGAATTTGCCATCTCTCTTTCTTTCTGTTGCAAACAAAGCAGTCCTCAGGTGGCACAGATGGTTTGTGCTCCCCTCCTACCTTTATAAAGATGGAGGTCCGCGCCCTCCCTTCATGGGGACGGTATATCCAGCACCACCGAGTGAGATTCAGAGAGACTCACATCCCAGCAGGACAACAAAGGGGATACCAGCAGGACCTTGAGCCTGACACTAGACAAGGAGGAAGGAGTGATACTTCCAAGAGTCTCAGGTACTGGGAAGCTCCCAGGGCCATCAGGCCTGAGAAAGAAGAGTTGGACAATTTGCATCTGTGAAGACTACAGCCAAGAAGACAGGGCGGGTGTTCCACCCCGTGCTACAAGGGTACCCATCAGCGGTGGGGTGGATTGTGTGGCGTAAACAGTATCCCTGACAGTCCTGTGACCAAGCACCTTTGACAGATATCGGTGGCAGTGGAGTGGCTGGAGAGAGACACACACACAGAGGGAGCCGTGGAGAGAGAGAGTGAGGGAGGGGTTTTCTTTCCCTGAGTGGGAAGCACTGATTAGCTCTTGCCTTGGTCTGGGGCAGCCAGCTCTGTGGCACAGACTGGAGAGAGGAGGAAACCCTGGTAGGAAAGTTGAAAATGAGCAACTTCACGGCCTTCTGCGCTGGCCCCAAAATAGAACTCTTCCCCGGAGTTCAGCGGCATAGGCGTGCTGAACAACCAAGAGTGCTGAAGGACACTCCCGCCCCTCCCTGGGGTTCTCCAGCGGCAAGAGCCTTTCGACTGAGCTGGGTTCACAAGGGCATCTTCCGGTTCAAGCCAGCCAAGACCACACTTTTCCCTTGGAATCAAGGCTATGCAAGACTGTGTTAAATTATAGAATCAGACTCCTTCGTGCCATAATTAATTAATTTTGATTAAACGTATACTGATGTGCTCATCATGTGATGAAGATGCTATACTGGGGAAGGAGGGGTGGGTGAGCCTTCTCCCCAGAGAAGAGCCAAGAGAGCTTGGCAGCAGTGCGTGTGCACCGAGACTGAGAGGCTCGTGTGAGGAGATCTGGTGCATTATCTTTGGGGACAGACCACCCGAGTCCACAGCCTAGATCTGCAAGGGACTAGTGCTGGAACCCAGAGCCAGCTTCGGGACTCTCTGGCCCTTGGTTTCTCATCTGTCCAATGGACAGTGGTTTTTCTTATCTTGTAGGAATGGCCAGGAAGAATTGATGCCTTTGAATGATAGCATTGGCAATGAAGACAGAACTCAGCACAGTCTGCCAGGGGAACTAGCACATCTGTCTTGGGAGAAGCAGAGCCTGCATGCTACTTGGAAGCAAAGAGAGTGAGACTTGGTCCCACATTATCTCAGACGTGCTATCAGGAGGGGCCAGTCTCTGGAGAAGTACCATATGCTTGATAAGGCAGCTGTGGTTCAGTCCCATAGCGACCTTATGCACAACAGATCAAACATCCTCACCACCGTTTTTATGGTTGAGCTGATGGTCACACCCATGGTGTCAAGCCATGTCATTAAGGGCCTTCCCCTTTTGCACTACCCCTCTGCTTTGCCAAAGACGATGCCAACTGCCTCTCGCTCCCGGGGCTACACAAACTTTTGGCTCCCAGGGCAAGTCATTGCCTCCCTTGCAGGATGCGTTGGATTAGCATCCCGGTTCTCATGCTGGGTTCCCTTTTCTCTCCCCACCAAATTGCCCACCCATCCATCTCATCCAGCAGAAGTGTGGGATGGCGCCAGCCTCCACCAGCCAAGTTCTGACCTGACCTTGCTAATACCAAGCAACTGGGGCAGCTCGAGACTTCTCCATGACTCTCTGTTTCTGTATCATTTCCTCACCCGGGGCCCTCCTCCCACTGAATCCTCATTTGCATCCACTACTATCCTAAATGGGCCCCTGGTGGTGCCCTGGTTCAAAGTTCTCAGCTGCTAATCAAAAGGTCAGTGGTTCAAACCCACCAGCCACTCTGCAAGAGAATGATGAGGCAGCCTGGTGCCATGAAGATCCATGAAGATCCTGCCAGTTCTGCTCTGTCCAACTTGGCTGCTGTGTGTAGGAACCCATTTGATGGAACTAGATTGGTTTTGCTTTGGTTTGGGCTATCTGAAAAATAGGGCTTTTTCTTTGCAAGCAGGGATTTTTGAGATCCTGAGGCTGTTTATTTTGGGGAAGACACTGCCCAGCCTGAGCCTGCAGGGTGTTCCAGCTTCCACACACCCACTTCTGCTACTCGGTAGCCTTCCTGAAGCAGCAACAGGGAGTGATCGTGTCGTTTCTGGAGGAGAATCCAATGGAATGACCCAGATTCTTTCTCAAGGGAAAGATGTTAAAGAAACATTTTTTTTAATAACAAACATTTAAATCGCTGCCTTGTTGCCTGCCCCCGGTTCTCACTAGACGTGGGCTTTTCTCCCTACAATGCACCCATGCAGAATGGCCATTGCAGACCCAGGTTGGGCTGGGAGGTGGGCTTGAACCTTCCTGGTAAGGAGTTTATAAAATGCAAAATATTCTGGTGCAAGATCATGTCTATCTATTAAAAATTCTCAAATCATCAAAATTGAATGTAAGTGATTTTTCCCCCCTTTAAATCCTTTGGGACCTGGAGAATATTTATTCCAGGCGAGACTCGTCAAATCATGAGTGTGTGAAGTTTGGGCAATCTCTTTCCCCCAACCCCCAGGTGTTTTATCAAAGCCATGGTTTTGGACCAGGGACTATTTTGCACCACCCCCGAAAGGAATTCAAGGGGCCCTGGTAGCATAGTGGTTAAGTGCTGGATTGCTAACTGCAAGGTCAGCAGTTCAAAACCACCAGTGGCTTTCTAGTTCTGTAGAGTTACAGTCTCGCTCAGAAACTCACGGAGACAGTTCTATCCTGTCCGATGGCGAGAGTTGACATCGACTCAGTGGCAGAGTTTAGTTAGGTTTTGAGGGGCACTCGGCGGTATCTGGAGACCATGTGCTTGTCGTCGCTGAGGAAGGAGGATGCTGCCGGCATCTAGTGGGTAGAGGCCAAGGATACTGCCAGTCGCTGCAGCATATAGGGCAGTCACATCACCAAGGCTCGTCTGCCCGAAGGCCCAGGCATCAGGCTCTTCTCCAGGGCCTGAAGCCTCCTGAAAACATAGCCAAGGAAAGTGATGGTGAAGTCTCACCATCCTGGCTCAAAGGAGCGTTCGGGATGGACTTCTCTGAAAAGGGATTTGCTCTTCCCTTTGGCACTGCAGACACTCCGTGCTCTGTACCAGCAGCGCGACTCTAAGGCGTCGGCTCTTCTTTTGGTTTCAGTTCATCGCTGTGGAGCTGTCACAGACAGGAGACTGTGGAGTAGCAGTTCTGTCTTGGGCTGCTCGCCACAAGATCAATAGTTTGAAATCACCAGTTGGGAGAAAGTTAAAGCATTCTGCTCCCATAAAGAGTCACAGTCTCAGAAGCTCACGGGGGCAATGCCACCCTGTCTCCTAGGCTCACTCTGAGTCCGGATAGACTGAGGGCAGTGCGTGGGTGAAGGGAGTTGCACCTTAGTCCTCAAAGAGGCAGCTTCATGTTTTAACCCTTTACAGGGCAGGGTTTCTGCAGCAGCTTTTCCCAATGAAGCACGTGACTTGGTTTCTTGACTCTTCCAAGGGTGTCCGTTGTGGCTCCAAGTCAAATGAGATCCCTGACCCACTCTACCCACATGCCCATCACTGGATTTGTCAAGGGCAGTGCGTGATTATGTGGCATCAGGGTAAGGCACACAGCCTTCCTCAAGGCGGTAGTGCTTACAAGCCAACCTATATGCTCAGTCTGAGGAATGGCCCATTGACCAGGGGAACCCAAAATGCAGTCATACTAAATCACCCCACAGCTGCTTCCCAGCACTGCCCAGTCGGCCTGCCCGATGTAAAGTTACCATGCAGGTACGCGTACGCTCACGTTCACTCCAGTGCCAGTCCCCTGCAGAACCCAGTGTCAATCCTGGCCTGGGCTCCAGGCCACCAGGCCTCAGGGCCCCACACCGGCCACAGTCAGCCCTGTCAAGACAGCACACTCACCTTACTGAGGTTCTGCTCCCAGCAGCAGGCTCCGTTTGGAGCTGATCCAATCAAAACCACAGATGGAAAATGAAGAAATTGAAGAGAGTTTAAGGGCGCAGGCGTTCCCGTCCCAGGTTCCCATTTAAAGGTGGAATTGTCCAAGCAGTTCCCTCCACTGGCGGTGAGCAGTTTCAAGGTTGATGGGTGTCTTCGGCTCCATGCGCTAGAGAAGAAAAGCCACTGAAGCATACATACATTTATTTCAAGGCAAGGCTTCCTTCAGCTGTGGAGGCTGGCAAGTCCCAAATCCAGCACCAGTCTCCTGTGGTTGCAGGGATGAACTAACCCTGAATCACCAAGTCAGAGGGCAGGCCGATTCCTGGTTCAGGCCCCAAGGACTGGCGGTCAGAGGATGACAAGAGGACGGAGAGAGAATGAGCTTTGCCTGACCATCCGTAGACATTAGATGCAGGCCACTCCCCAAAGGGATCTCCCTTTTCCACGGATTGGCCCCTGCTCACATCAAAGGGCAAAATGTAGTCTGGTTGCATCGCATCTGCCAAACCACCGAGAATCATGGTCGAGCTAAAACAAAACAAAACAAAACTCATTGCCCTCAAGTTAATGCTGACTCGTAGCACATAGAAACCTCAGTCTTCCTCCCAAGGAGCTACTGGTGGTTTTGAACTGCCAACCATGTGGATGGCTGCAGTGACTCCGGGTCACATTTTCTTAATCAGCTTATCCATGTGTCCCCGGGATGGGTCTCCTCGCCATCTCCCTGTCCTCGCTCTACCTGAAGACGATTGAAAGCCCTGCCTCCCTGGTTGGTTCCAGGACAGAATAAAGGCCAGCCCAGAGCCTCGTTGGAGCCTGCGCTGTGACTGTAGGTGATGGTGATCTGGAAGATGAACCACAGCATTGGTGAGAACGGCCAAGTGCCAGCTACCGGCTTGTGCTGTTTTATCATCACACTGTGACCGGACCCATGGAGGAAGCCGTGGGGACACCCAAATCCGAGGCCCATCTGGACACCGCATCTGGGCCTGTGTCCTCTCTTCCTCCAAGGTGACTGTACCTCTTTGGTCTGCAGAGTGTTTGCTGGGTCTCGGCATTTGGAAGGACAGAGGCAGACGAAGAGAGAGGATCGCAGGTGAAGACTGGGGTGGCAGCGACTTTGCAGAGTGCGTGTTCTTAACACGCTGCCCACCCCAGCTCTGGAGAAGGCGCAGGTGTGCAGACACATTTTGTTTGTTGTTGCTCAACACCGTGAAGTAGGTTCAACTCAAGCCAAGCCTGTGGACCACGGGACAGACTGTGGCTCGGCCCTCATGGTCGGTGTTTTATCTGAGCTCATCATGGCGGGTCCATCGCGTGGAGGGCCTTCCTCTTTCTCACGGACCCTCTGCCTTAAGTTGGTTTGGGATGTCTTCCCACCTGACGGGCTCTACTTCTGCCACTTGCAGGAGTAAGCAGGCAGGCCCTTCGTCCTGGCCTGTCCTGAGTCTGGAAGCTCTGCTGACACCTGTCCACCCCGGTGACCCTTCTGGTATCTGAGAAACCAGTGGACTGGCTCCTAACCTCACAGCTACACGCAAGCCACCACAGTAAGACAGCCTGACGAGAGGGCAGTGGACACACATGCTGGCCTCGTGGTGAAAGAACGCCACTGAGACACGGAGGAAAGTCATGTTCTAGGGACCCCAGGAGTCTGCTCCTCTGGCCAAGTCAGAGCAAAGATGTAGCACCGCGTGCCATGTAGCACCATGTGCCCCACTCTGCGCTGAGGGAAGGGGGATCCTGACTTCGCTGCCACGCGGCTATGTAGTAGCATCCAGCACACTCGGTTATTCAAGAAGTCAGCTAGTACCTCCCTGAGAAAGTGACTGAAATTAACAAAGCTCTGCATTTGATGAATGGATTTATCATCACCATTCCGTTGAATTTACTTAGATTTTTTCCCCCTCTGTGTCACTCAAAAAAACCCTTTCAAAGAGGTCTTGTTATCAGACTGCTGTTACAAAATAGACCCTCTAGGTAGTTCGATGGGCAAAAAAGATGTAAATTAAGTCATGAGCTAGATCACTGTGCACCGGCGTACCTTTTGTTTTATTTATAAAAATATGTAACATCCACCACAAGCTTACTTACACTCAGTGACCTACATGTGTAAATTGATTTTCCCACAATAATTAATTTTGCCCTCACAACAAGAATGGATAGGTTAGATGTAGCCTGCAGAGCTATGCACAGAGCGAGCAGAGCTCTTTAAGGAAATGGTATAGCCATTTTGGAGTCGAGGTGGTGCTGTGGGCTCTGACCCAACAGCTGAAGGCTGTCCAACAGACCAATCGCTCCATTTCAGGTTGTTGTAAGGTGTCATGGCATCCAGTCACACTCTACCCACAACAGAAGGAAACACTGCCCAGTCTTGGTCCTGCCCAGCCTCAACTGTCTCCATGCTTGAGTTCATGGAGGCCACCACTGTGTCGGCCACCACTGAGGGCCTTCTACTTAGTTGACATGGTGTGGCAGTTACATAATCTCCTGTCAACTTGCAAAGGGTTGGAGTCCAGCCTGTCTGTCAATCAGGTCCCAGCTTGATGATCTCGTTTGGAGGCACTATGGAGATAAATGGCTCACTGGAGGCCAGATACACTCATTCTCTCTGAGACATTCCTGTTGACAAGCCACATGGAGCTACACTGATAGAACCAGAGCCCTGGAGCTGGAGGAGACATGTGGAGACCCACACTCACGCTAAGATGCTTCCATCACCACTGGATCCACAAGACTTTCCACACTCTGGTCTGTGATCTTCCTGCATTTGGCATCATTGCATGAGTTTCCTGAGTCTGAAGAGGACTTTATAGACTGGTATCAGACATATGGGTTAGTATCGGACTTATGGACTTGATCTGGGCTGAACTGGGATGTTTTCTCAACATGCGATTACTCTCTGACACAAAGTTCTCTCTTATACGTAGATGACTGCCTATGAATTTGTTTCTTTAGTCACCCAGACTGACACACGTGGTCTCCTGTCCCTGTAAGTCAGACTGTTAGTGTTAGAAGCTTCATGTTCCCTAGGCTGGATACACAACCTCTGTCACCCTCCTCTTCCTCTTTTTGTAATATTTACCATGGCTTTCTGAGACCAGAGTGTGTGAGAGTTGACTTCCCAGTAATTGTGTGTAGGAGTTCCTGGTTCAGCAGACACATAATCTCATGAGAGCAAACAAAACCACCTTGTCTATAGTGTACCACAAACTGAAGGTCAAGGTGTCCTTTGTACGTTGAGTAGTTTTGATTTAATGTGAAATCTCCTCCCATTGGGTTTTCCAGCCTCCGGGGGAATATCCCAGGGAGGGTGGGGATTCCACCAGCATTCTGCTGGGACAGAGGAGAGAATGAACCCTTATATTTCCCAATGTATTAGAGTTTAAATTCTGAGCACTCCCATTTGAAAAAGACCGTGGATGGCAGTGACGATCCAAAATCCATATGCCGAGTCCCTAAGCAGATCACTCCTCCATTGAATTCCTTCTGATCCTTAACCAAGGATGTAGATAGCCTTGCCTCAGGCAGAGTGCCTCAGAAAATAGGCTACCTCCGACACTCTCCAGCCATCCCAGGCAGGAGCAGTCTCTCTATTGGGAATTCCCTATGTGTATCCTTCATGGGGTCACTAGACTGGGGATAGTGCTTTGGGGTTACACAGTCATGAGTCATGTCCTACAAGTCTTTTCCCTGACTGCTTTGATTGGAGAGCGCTGGACCAATCCTATAAGCCCTTCTATCTAACAATGTACATGTCAAAATTATGGCCCCGTTCTGTTTCTGTAATCCCACTTGTAACTGTGATGTTTTGATCTGTTACCTGTCATGAATCTCTGAGAGTCCCCTTGTTCCGGGCTATGGTCGTTGCATAGTGTCATATCAACCTTGCGATTTATAAAAGTGTAGGGGTGGTAACCAACCCATCAATCAGGTCACAGCCTTTTGGTGCCTCCCTGTGGGTGTGGCCTTCTCATCAGGAGGGCCCCGGAAACGTCCCTCTCTCTCTGCCTTCACCTTGGACACCCAGAGAGCTGCTGCAGCCCTACTGTGTTTCCACTGGTCCCGATATCCACAAATGTTCACCCTGGCCTGGGATCGTCCCGCATTCTGCATCATTGCCGGTGTCTGCCTGAGTCAGAAAAGGGACTTATGAACTAGTAATGGACTTAGGGACTTTAGTTGGACTGGGCTGGGATGTTTACTTGATGTATAATTACTTCTTGATATAAAGCTCTTTCTTTCACATAATGAGCATCCCTGGATTTGTTTCTCTAGTTAACCCAGCCTAGCACACATGCCTTATTAATCTAGCTCCCCAATTGTGAATCTTTGCACACCAACTTGACCTTGTGGTAATGACCTTCCTCATCTGATGATGTGTCTGTGTCATTGTGTTGCCTTTCTCTCTTTTAAGACTTAATGAATGTTCTCCTTAACTTAAACTTGAGATTGGAGTCTATTCTGTACCCTAAAACAACAGTACGGACTCACTTCAAAGCACATTACTTATTATCTCCCTTCTCTGCAAGATTGATGGGAAAAGTCTCACCAAGCAAAAGCAACGATGGTAATGTGATGCTTGTTTCAGATCAACCTTGACTGGTTGTTCAAGGCCATCAGTAGGCCAATGGATGGTTGCACATTTCCAGAGTCCCAGGTGTGACTCATGCGGACAACACTCTGCAGCCATCATTCAAAACGCTGCCTGGTGTCCTTGGATGTGTTCAGCATGACCTAGAGGGATCAGAAATAAGAGCTCTAGAGCCAGTCTGTGAGGGTGCAGATGCCTGCTTTCCTACACACAAGTTGGGTGAACTTAACCCCTCTCTGCCTCAGATTTTAAGTCAATGTGCTGTACCTGTGTGGAGGCAGGAAGAGTCCAGCCTGTCAATCAGGTGATGCCTGGTTGTGCCTCCTTGGGGGTGTGGTCTTTTTATAAAGGAGGCAGAGAAAACCTCTCTGTCTCATGCCCTTGACCTTCCTCTTTAATTGGATTCTATGTCTGCCTCCAGGAGTGGCTCCATGTGGGCCACCAACCCTGGGGGCTGTTGACTGTTGGCATCCTGCATGCTCCCACCACGTGATCTTTGACCCATGTGACTCTGCAAGCCCCGCTGCCTCCTGCCTCACTCTTCTGTCTGGTTGGCCAGCAGCAGCTGCGTGATTCTGAAGGAGGGTTGAGCTGCTATCTGACCCATGGAATTGAGTTGGACTGGGCTGGGACGCCTTCTTGATATCAGACTATGTCTTGATATAAAGGTCTTTGTTGTACCTAGATGAGTGTCACTGGTTGTGTTTCTCTAGACAACCCAGCCTCGCACAGCAACCTACTTCCTGGTAAGGATGTCCCTTGGAGGATTCGATGAGGTCATGGCAATGGTGGGCCTGTGGTGGGCTCTGTGTGTGCCTACTCCTCTCAACATGAAGGGGGACCAGAAAGAACCCTTGCATGGGGTCTTCTTGTTTTTATACGTATACTTTCAAAAAGACTAATGTCGTGAAAGAGATACGGGGACTGGTGACCAGTGAAGGGTGGCTTCTGTATTTATGTCTGTTTTGTATTTCTTGTAAAATGTTCATAAAGGTAGAAGAGAGGTCAACGTAGAGAAGACAGACAAATTCAAGGTCACACAAGGGATGCAAGGCACAGACGCGCTGGGAGTCCGGGAGCATCCACTGGTGGTGGCCCTGCTCTTCTGCAGGGTCCTGGGGCTCAGCCAGTCAGATGCTAAAGCTCCATGAGAAGGACCACATTCCTCTGGACTGCCCGATGTAATGCCCAGGAGCTAGCAGTGATCAGTCATAGCTGACTGATCATCCCAGAATGCAATGCTTGGGAAACATCTGCTCTGCAATAGCGATCAAATCTTTGGATCACGACCACTGAAAAATCGTAAGAGCGAGTCCAGATGGGTACACTGGTTATACTCGCCTTCAAACTCCAAGGGTGCAGGGTCTTGTTTGTTTTCAACCTCTCTCTGGTGGCTCACCTGTGTCACCTAGCTTAGGCAATGGTTGCCAGTGGTTTGGACAAACTCTAGTCTACTGCCCGTTACATGTGATTAGCTTTCCATCACAATGGGATGGAATGGAATCATCGCCTGTGCTGCCATCTAACCAGCGGAGGCCATGCTTGTGTTGTTGCTTCTGTTCGACACCAGAGTCTGTTCCAGCTCACAGCGACTGAACAAAACTGCACGGGGTCCTGTACCAGCCTCACAATCATTCTTATGGTGAGCCCATTGTTGCGGCTACTGTGTCCATCTATCTCTTCAAGACCTTCCTCTTTTTCACTGCCTTCCACTTTACCAAGCATGATGTCCTTTTCAGGGACTGGTCACTCTAACATGTAAAAAGTACATGAGATAAAGTCTTTCCATTCTGGCCTCTACGGACAATTCTGACTATATTTTTTCTAAGACTTGCTCTTTTACCTGAGGATCTTAGGCCTAACAACTTCTGAGTTATAAAAAGACCATACTAGACACACAGAGGGAAGGATGGATGGTAGGTAAGGATTGTCTACAAGCAAAACATAAGCAAGGATCCCCAGTAGACAGAAGAAGTAAACAAGAGCCCCACAGAATGAATCACCACCTTCAAGCTTTTAGCATCGAGAACTGTGAAAAACAAATTTCTGTTCTTTAGAACCCGATGGTATGTCTGCAGGACAGTTCTAGGTAACTTAGATAACAGCTTTCAGAGTGCCTCCCACATGTTAATGTCAGGGTCTTTGCCATTGCTGGATCCCAGACCTGAAAACCTCTTCCTCCCACTACTTCTCTAAATAGCACACCCCCAGCCCCAATAATTTGGTCTCAGAAACAATATCTGGGAGGCATTCTTTCTTGATCTCATTCTCTGGGAGGCATAACTAGACAGACTGGTTTCCACTGATACATTGTCATTTGTCCTACTTCACCCTGCTCCTCCATGTTGTTCCTCCGTCCTTTTTTTCGGTACAACTCTGAAAATCCGGGAGCTCAGTGATGATCAGATTATATCTAATCACACTCGTGTGCCATGTGCCAGACACACTGTTTGACACATAGCACACGCTCTATAAATAACAACAACATCAGTCCTTAAGACCACGTGGTCAAATAGGATGGTGAGCACACATGTACGCTGGCAAAGTTGGGCCTGTGAACTTACTGCAGCCGGCAGAACGCACGCCCTAGGAATAGCGTCATCCTCACGTCCTCAGATCATCCCACCCAGAGCAAAGGCCCCTTTAAGATACTAAGAGGAATATGTCACTTTGAAGACTGAGGGGTGCTAGACCCAAGTCACGGAAGTTCCAGCGGCCTCATATGCACACGGAAGCTGGGTGACAAATAAGGAAGGCCAAACAAGAATGGATGCGTTTGAATTAGGAGTTTGGTGAAGAATATTTAATCTGCTGTGGTGTCAAGAAGAATGGACAAGTCTGTCTGAGGAGAAGATTCACCAGAAGTTTCTTCGAAGGAGGAGAATGAGGCGTCATCACATGTCTTTTGGACACAGTATCAGAAGATCTTGCTTATAAAGGCACAGCATCGAGGATAAAGAGGGAAACCTTGGACAGGAGAAATAGACATGGTCACCGCAACAATGACCTTCAACAGAAATCTTTGAAAAGGCTTGGGATCAGCAGTGCACTGTTCTGTTGTGCATAAGGCCACTGTGTGTCCGAGCCGGCCAGACAGCATCTGACCACAGCAGGCTGGACCCTCCACTCTGTCCCTGCGGGAGACGCTGGTTTCTCTGCTGCTCTGGCCTTTCCCTCTTTTGTGGTGGCCTTTTGAGTTTCCTATTTTATCTACGGTGGGAGAGTAATGAGATCTGAGTTTCCCGTGTTATCATCTACTGAGGGATCGTAATGGACCAGAGAGACACAGTTCCCATCTGCTTCTTTCTGCTTCTTTATCTGATTTAACAAACCAGTTAATCTTTCTGTCTGTCTATTTCCTCATGAGTAAAGACGGGTGCAATCTTTAGCCTTTGTGGCTCCCAGCTGTGGGGACAAGTCTGGTGAAAGAATGGGTGTGGAGATGCAAAGATGTATGTCCTCATGCCAAATGGGAGTCACTGACGCCACGCCTTCTCTCTTGACACTACCCCTGACGTTGCTCTTGGCTTCCCGCTCACGTTCCTCAGCCTCCATCCACTTTTCAAAGAGGGGCTTTGCTGGGGCCCCACTGGGAGATGTCTTAGGAGCAGCGCTGGAGGAAAAGCTGTCGACCTTCAGGGATTCAAAGGCAATTCACACCCTCAACACCCCTCTCCATTGGTGGAAGGGAAAAGAGCAATGCGGGGTGTACTGGAACCCACATGGCCAAAACAAGTACCCCGAGGAAGGAGGACGGTGCTGCTGGGGGAGCTACCGGCCACTAACCGAGCGAGTGCAGTGATAACTGGAACCTGAGTAGGGAGTTAAGCATGTGGGAGACACGAGTAGCCCTTCTAATAATATGTCCAAAGTATGTAAGGTGAATCTCCCCATCCTTGCCTCTAATGAGCACTCGGGCTACACTTCTTCCAAGACAGATCTGTTTGTCCTTTTGGCAGTCCAGGGTACTTTCAGTATTCTTCACCAGCACCACAGTTCACATGCACCCATTCTTCTTCAGTCTTCCTAATTCAACGTGGAGAAAGCGAAGAAAGGGCCAGAGCAATGAACTTGAGCATATCCATGATTGTGCAGATGCCACAGGGAGGGGTGATGCGTCCTTCTGTTATGTCTGCAGTACGAGTCGGCGCTCACTCAGTACCAACAAGAGCAAAGATGGAGATGCAAGTCAGAGGTGAGAGAGGGAGGAATCATTGGATGGGGATGACGGCGACCCCAGATTGTACCTGAAGTGGGAGCTGAGTCACAGAATGAAACTGAGCCGAGGCCAGCAATCCCATGTCTGCAGGCCCAAGGCTGAGGTAAAGACTGAAAAAGGCTAAGAGACAAAGCGCTACCTCAGCATTGAAACCTAAACCCTTGAAAAATCAAAGCATGATTTTTCAGAGATTTTTCTTAGTAGCAGCCGCCACTGTCTCTGAGCCCAAGCCCTTTCACTGATTTTTGCGTGGGTGTCCTCAGCAAGGCAGCAGCGACTGTGCCGGGTAAAAGGGGATGCTCTCAACAATCGAGAGTCTCCCCCTACAGCAGGAGCAGCACAGCGGGCCCTCCCCCTAGACCGCAGTCACTCCTGGGCGGAGGTCTCTGATGGCTGCTGTTTGCTGTTTATCACTTTAGGAGCTCATTGAATCAGAGAGAAGCAATTTGTTCCTTAAAAAACGAAGAGGAAAATAGGCCCCACTGATTAATGTTGCCTGGAGCACTCTTCTGCACACTCATTTGCCCTCTAGTTGGGCATGGAGGTGGTAGAGTGCTGGGATCATTCATTAGTCTGCCGCTGCGATGGGGACAGATCTCAGGAGCCACGAAGCCAGATGGGCATGTGGGCTGCTGGCACGAATGGGAGGCAAGGCCAGACCATCACTGTGCACAATGCCACACATCCCCAAAGTGCATGTGGCTGCTGCCACCGCAGCCTCCAAGAGGGCCAGTGACACCGCGGGAAGCTCACGCTCAAGGTGTCACGTAAGTGTGTGTGTGTCCCACAGAGGGTGATCAGTGAAGACTTCCCAGGGGGTCCTTTCCAAAGATGGTTGTTGCTGTCTCGGAGCCGAAAGGTTTGTGGTTCAAGCCCACCCAACGGTACCTCAGAAGGTACTCTTTATATAAAGATCACAGTCAAGAGTACTACGGATCCCAGTCCTATTCTGCCACACATGGGGCGTTATGGGTCAGGATGGATTTGACCGCATAAGACCACAATAATTTCCTCTGAGATATGGAAGGGCCCGCCCACCTGGGCCTTCTGGTCCTGTGAAGTGTCTGTGACTCTAACCCCTGTCCCCTACCACCTCTAGCTTTTTCTCGTCACTGACAGAGCTTTCATTGGAAGTCAAAGGAGTCAAGGAACCCCCAACTCACGCAAACACTTGTGGTTCATAGGGCAACCCCACTTGTTCCAGGAAACAGGGCTGTGATGATCAACCAGCCATTGAGCCTGGGAGGTGGGATTGGTAGCTAAGGGTGAAGCAAGAGTGTCCACGACGTCTTGGGTTTGTCCCTGGGGTGAGCTCAGGGCTTCCCATAGAGGCCACCTCCCTGAACAGCCTTACCCTAAATCTCCCTCCTCAGTGAGCAGGGAAAAGGGTGTAGGATCATTCTTCCTCTTGTCTAGATCCTGCTCATCTTTGTCCAGGCATGATGAGGCAGGAGAGGGGTGGAGAGGAGTCAATTCAGAGCTGGGGCATTTGGGTCTCTTGTGTGTCTCTAGAACCTTCTCCTTGTCAGCCCAAGTCCTGAGAGTGATCCAATAGGGACTCTACCTGTACCACTGAGATAGACTCTACCTGGCCAATAAACACATGTTGGATTTGCCTTTCTTGTCTCTTGCTCTTTGGTCATCAGACCAGTATGTGGCTGCCTTACTTGTTCTGTGCCTCAATTTGCAAGCTACACTACCTGTGGGACGCCTAACCTGTGGACTGTGTTACTGTAATTTGGGGTCCCTTTAAAACCTGCCTTGCCACACAATTGGAATTTACATTTCTTGAGCTGGGGACTAACTGTTGGTCACCTGGCTGACTGTTGGTGACCTGCCTGGCTGTTTGCTGCCAGGATAGCCTGAATCTCTCTACAGAGGACTACCTGGTGGCCCTCAAGACTTGAACGACTGCCAGTGTCTCACAATTCTCTCACGGGAGTGAGTTGCACTGAGCCATTTGTACTGCTATATAATTTAGCTGTTTGTTTATTGTGTTATATATCTATCTGTATATAATTTAACTGTTCATTTATTGTGTTATATATCTATCTTTATATATATATATATATATATATATATATATATATATATATATATATTAGCAATCTAGTTTTGTCTCTCTAGAGAACCCTGTCTAACACAACCACCTACCCCAAACACTTACATTCAGTGGCGCCTCCGGGGATGTCTGCCATAGATTCTGGCAAAGAACGGAGAAGGGCTGGTCCAGAGAGCAGCAAGTGTTGATCTTCCATGTTGCTGTCAGTCAGTTCCAACTCACAGTGGCCAGGAGGTCACACTGCCCAGCCCTGTGCCATCCTCACAGTCATGCCGATGTTGGAGCTGCCCTGCGAATCCATCTCACTGAGCGTCTTCCTCTTTTCCGCCGACCCTCTCTTTAGCAAGCACGGTGTTCATTTCCAAGGACTCCTGATCCCAGGTCCAAAGAAGTAAAGTAATGTTTTAATAATACCCTTGCTTCCAAGGAACATTGTGGCTGTACTTTTGCCAGGACAGATGTGTCTGTTCTTCTGACAGGCCACAGTCTAGTCAATATTCTTCCCCCACATGTATGTAAAAGCTGAGGGATAGGGGAGGAACACAGAAGAATCCACACATTTGAACAGCGGTGTTGGCCAAGAACTGTGACCTTGTACACCTGAAGGAAATAGCTGAGCTGGAGGACACGCGCTGGCATTGCTGTGATCTGCCAGAAGGAAAGTCACCGACGGCAGTAACAGTACATCACTGTGCCATTGCAGTGGGGGAAACACATTAGTTGGAGGCTGTCCCTTTCCAATTTCCCGAACGTAATGCGCAAGAATCAACTATTAAAACAAAACGACAACCAACACAAAGCCGCATCTGAATGACTTCATGAACCACAGGAGACCAGAGCACATTAACAGCAGCACGTTCAGACAGGGAGTCGCTCCTCTTCACAGGCTCGTTAGGATGTAAAATGAGTTTCTTTGCACATTAGCACCCTAAACACACCCTGCAATGAAAAGATTAAAATAATTTATGGAGGCTGGTTCTCGCTCTTGAAATTCACAGTCAACTGGTTCCACTCTTCACTCCCCCGAAAGTCTGCGAGTTGCAAACCCCTTTGATGGGCTAGTCCTGCTCTGGAGGGCAGTGCACCCCCTCTCCCGGCGTCTACAGGTCAAGGCTGAGTGTCTGGAGCAAAGCTCGCCTTGAAAACAGCATGCAAGCAGCAGCGGCTACAGCACTACGCTCTGCCACAGGACGGGGAGCAGGACGGAGCCGGGCCCGCGCATGCGTGGGTGCGCCAAGAAAAGGGACGTACTCAAGGGCACCTAATGACAACAACAACCTGTTTTTACTTCCAATGCCAGCTCTTCACACCAGCATTTCATTTCAAACCTCGGAGATGGAATTCCCAACTTGCAAAAACTGGCAGGATGCTCGCCCGGCTTCCGTAGGGTATTGCAGCGCCTGCTCCCATGTATTCAGAAATAAACAAAAGACTTCTGTAACTGGATGGACTCCTTCTCCGGGGGGGGGGGGGCACTTTCCCCGCTTTGGCCTGTCAATTTGACCTGAATTTAGGTTCATGACATTTGCTTGGAAGCCCAAACTCTCTTGGCTTCATTAACTAAAAAGCAAAAAGTTACATCTATGGAAACATTGACACGTGGATTTTTAACTGTTGATTATTCAGTGTGTGGTGTGCTTAAGGAAAGTAGACTAACATCACAGAGAGATCGGCATTGCAATCACACTAAATGATCCTCAGACAGTTTGGAAATCTGTGGCATGGACATTGGAAGTCCTTCAGTGCTACTTGTCCACGCTGACTCCAGAGGGAGGCGTTTGAGTGCCCAGGGAATGAAGACATCTCTCCTGCTGGATCCATGTCATCAACCTGCTGTTGTCTGCAGAGGAGTGTCAGTCTTTCATTACGTGGTCCCAACGTCCTTATTGACTAAGTGTGCCAGGCTCTGGGGAGAAAGCAACAGTGTTTTCCTAAGAGCGGGCCCAAGGGCCAAGACTAAAGGATTCTAGATTTGCGCCTTCCATTCCTGCAGTGCTTCCTAACAAACCGAGCACTCTCCTTAAATGATTCCTTTGAGATCATAAGGCATTTGGAAGGCTGAAAGTCTAAAATTGTAAGCAAAGGAAAAGGAAAAGAAATTGGCATTGCACTGTAAGCCACCACCAATTCGGCTGCTTGTTATTGTCCTTAAATAGATCTATGGGACCCTGGCGGCATAGTGGTTACGTATTGGACTGTGATCAGCATGGCTGGAAGTTCAAAACCACCAGCCTCTCCAAGGGAAAAAGATGGGTTTTTCTACTCCCGTAAACAGTTACAGGCTCGTATACCCAGAGGGGGTTCACTATGAGTTAGCATCAACTCGATGGCAGTGAATTTGGATATATGTATTTGAAAACGCACAGCCATTGAGTTGGCCCCAGCTCCTAGGGCCGCAATGACTTGGTATCGTTAAGTACAGCCCTCATTTGTGACCCAATGGACAACAGAAGTGGACCCTGGCCGGTGCTGCACCGTCCTTGCCATAGTCGCTGCGAAGGAGCCCGTGCTTGCAGCCTCTGTCGATCCATCTTATTGAGAGTCTTCTCCTTTGTCACTGCCAGTCTCCTTCATCAAGCACGATGCTCTTCTCCAGGGACTGGCCTGTCCTCGTGCCAGGTCCAAAGCATGGGGGCCAGGTCTCGGCATGCAGACATGTGCCAGGTAGCGTCGGCAATGCAAAGGGTTACTTACCTGCAAGTAATGGCGATGCTACCGTATTGATTCTGCTGTTTCAGGTCAGTGAACACCAGGCTCTGGGCTTTGAGTCGCCTGCTAACAGAGACCTCTGTGCTAGGTGACTGTCTTCTGATTGCAGACACATCTGAGTGGCAGTTGTAATCACAGAAATTCGGCAACATCTTCCCAAAGGGGCGCAGATACCCAGCTCCAGGTGAACACACCCCTCACATGAGAGTCGCGAGCACCATCCTGAGCAGCAGATTAGCTGAGCTGGTGCAGGGCTCCGATGCTGAAAAGCGAAGGTGCTACCCCGGAGAGCTGAGGGGCTCCCTTGAAGAATGGAAGATGAGGGATCCCCTGCCCGTCACTGTCACTACTGTACGTCACGGTGACTCCTCTAGTCTCGTGACAGGAATATTGAGCAGAGCCCATCAGAGGGTCGATCCGCGAAAGCACAGTGCTGTTGATCTTACACCTACCCAGAGGCTCAGAGAGAGCACATTAGAGCTCTTCAGTCAGTGCCTTTGCTTCCAGCCATGACATGCCCCCTCAAATGGCCTTTCCTGAGGGGAGGGGGAGAAGGAACATTTCTCCCCAAGGGAGACTCAATGGCTTGGTTAATTCAAAAGGGTTTGAATCAGCGGCTCAGTCGCCCGGTGAGTCATCCAATGTGTTGGCTCCTGCCCCTGAAGGTGTTTGACTGACTGCTCACCTGAGACATCTGCTGTCTGGTTCCAGATGCCCAAATCGCCCACCCACGAGAGCTTCTGGGGTAACACTTCCTGTTGACTCACACCCAGGGTAGACACCCAGGAGGAGCCCCTTGGAACGTGTGCAGTGCTCAGGGCTGGGATGTCAGGGTGACTGCGCTCCCTCACCCCCCAGGACTCACAGAAGGAGAGTGAGTCAGGGCACGACACAGCCGGGAAGGGCAATGGTTGTGATGTTACCTGGTGTCTATGTAGCCCCTGCTCTGCCATCTCCAGGGCTCCGCTCCCCTGACAAACCCCTTCAGTGACTGACGTAATGCATGGCAGGAACCATTTCACGAGGAAGCTCAAAGGTGCAGGGGAGCTCCCTGGAAAAAGCAAGAAACCATGGTCATCCTGCCAGCGCCAAGTCAGAGGGACCCTACAGGAGAGTGTGTACTGACCCATAGCGCTTCCAAGGTTGCAAAGCTCTGGAGATGCAGACCGCCTCCTCTTTCTCCCAAGGAGCAGCGGGTGGATTTGAACCTCCAAACCTGTAATTGACTGCCAGGTGCTGCACCGCTGAGCCACCAGGGCCTCCGTGACACAGCCCATAATGCCGACTGTGTTCTTTATTTTAAACCTGCTTCCATGTGCATATATGATTTTGAAGTTTTGGTCAATGTCTGCAAAAGACCCTGCTGGGATTTTTACTGGGACTATAGAAAATTTAAAGATCAGATTGGAGAGCATTAATGTCCGACCAAGATTGAATTTTCCGCTCCGTGAATATCATTTCTATTTCTTTTGACTTCGAGCTGCTTACATTTCTTTGGGGATCTTTTGGGGGCTTTAGGGTTTTGTTTTGGTTTGGGTAGTCGAGTTTTGCATACAGTTTGCACGTTTCTCCCTCGGTGTCTCATTGAAGTGCGTCTTTTAAGTGGTTGTGGGTGTTTTATTCCTGAGGCGTTGCTAGACTTCTGTGAATTATTAGCAAAACTACCCAGACCCCGGTTAATGAGAAATGTTGTGATCTCTGAAGGGAATTGCGAATAAGGTTCCTTTAAATTAGCCAAACCACAAAGTGAATTACATCACTTCATAATTGCTATTGCTACCAGGAAGGAGGAAAAAATAAACGGGCAGTGAAGTTTCATATGATAAAATTTGTTAGTAAACAATTTGCAAGCATATCCAAACTCCTTAACAAAAACTGGATCTGTACCACTGCACTGGAAATAACTGATAGCCACCAACAAGACCTCTCAATAGCTGGTGGTTAGTTCTTCAAGTTCTGTGTGGACAGTTAGTGCTTCATGGATGAAATCTTCAATATAAAATTTTCATGGAGCCAGATTTATCCAGCAGGATATCATTTTAGTAAAAATATATACACGCAACTTTAAAAAGACAATATATAACTGGAAGAATTCATAAATTGTTAAACGACACGGCATTCAAAATTGATGGAGGAATTGCCTTGGTGTAATGAAGCAAGCTCCGGGGAATTGTTTATCAATAAGACTTCTTCAGTGTTGTTGCAGACCTCGTGAAAAGGTTACAAGTTAAAGATAAAACCCAAGCATTCTTCAAATTAAAACATGTGTTGACACCCCTAAAGCTGCGCCCTGGAATGGAACTCACACCCCACACCCCCACCGACCCCGACTCAACTTTTGAACAAATACTGTCATTGTGTTAGGTGTCATGCAGTGGTTTCTGACCCGTAGCGACCCGATGCACAACAGAACACAACCCCGCTCGGTCCTTCCCTTTGCTGGCTGTTGCTAGGCCTGAGCCCGCTGGGCAGCCCCGGTGTCCCTCCACCATGTGGAAGGCCTTCTCTCTCACTGACCCTCTACTTCACCAAGCTTCGCGGAGCCTGACCGTAGGCACAGTGAGTGAAGCACTGCCCATGCGCACAGTTGGACCTGTGCTTGAGCCGTTGTTGCAGGCCTGGCGACAATGCGTCTCCTGGAGGGCCTTCCTCGTTTCACTGACCCCGCTCCAAGAAGTCAGCTCCTCCCCAGTCCCCGTTCAAGGGCCCTCTCAGCCCAGGGCCACCCCAGCACTATCTCTGAGTACGCCTGCTTCCGTGCCTTAGGCCTTCTGTCTCGGACAATGTTTCGAAGCAAAGCATAAGGTGTTCAGTGGCTTCTGCCGCCAGGTGGGGAGCCCAGTCCTTGTCTGTTCTTAGGCTGGAAGCTCAGCTGTAACCCGTTCACTTTCTGCATCCCTGCTGGCGTGTGAAATACCCGTGACATGGCGTCCGGGATCACAGCAGCACACAGGCCACCACACTGTGACAAGGAGCGGATGACAAACCACAGACAGCTCTGTGGTGAACGATAAGACCCGAGAGGTGTGCCCTGGGCAGCAGCGGCCCAGGGATGAAGCTCCGGAGGCAGCGGGAGAGTGGAAGGACTGAGGGATAAGGGGAGGCGAGCCACACGGGAGGGCGTGGGAACGCACTGGACTGTGGGAAGCAGCGCGGGTGTGGAGTGCAAACTTGTGCCTGAAGCACCATGAAAAAGGTTTGTTCTGTTGTTTGGGGGTTTTGTTTTGTTTTTTATGCTGTCAGGGATTGTAAAAGTAAATAAATACTTTTTAAACCTGAGGCCAGAACTGCTCCGTGAGGCCCTGCCTCCTGCCTCCACTCCTAAATTCTCGTACAGCCACTGATGCCCGGGTTGGCCTCCAAGACCCTGGGTCTGATTTCCCTTGGGTTCATCTCCAGCCAGGAAACAGGGGGGGGGGGCAGCAGAGACACGGGACCCTCTCCTGCCGTAGGGGAAATGGTGGCCCAACCTAGGAACAACTGAATTCAGCCAGCTGGTTAGACGCAAACGCCTAGCAGAGGAGCCTGCAGAAAGGACTCAGAGCTGTCAGAGCCGTTAGGGGCCCCCTCCCCCCAAACCCCCACCCCCACCCCTGCCACTGGTCACGGGCGAGATGATGAATCGCCTCCTCCATGGCCACCGGCCAAGCCCAGGAACGGAGGAGCCCTCCTGGGGACCAGAGGGCTGGTCATGACAGCCGCACGGGCAGCAGCTTCCTGAGTTAATTTAATGTTCACAGGAGCTCTGGCCCCGCTGTTAGGCTCATCAGCCATTCTGAGGCAGAGACCAAAGGACCTGCAGCTCATTCTCGGGAGGGAGGCGGAGGAGGCGGCTGCAATTGGAAAATCGCCATCTGCAAAGTGCATGCTCGAAGGACCTCCAGGAGACTCTCCAAGGTCACAGTCTCTTCACGCCAGTGACAGAGTGGGCTGCAGAAACACCTGACTGCCCGTCTGACTCCCTAAGGAATTCCCCAGTCAATTCATGAGAAAACCGGGCCAGGAGAGAACAGCCCACCACCCCCAGCCCCAGAAGTACCCCCTTCTCCCCCCTGTGAAACTTGGGCTTCACACACACCAAAAAATGATGCACACTCAATTTGTCTCACACCCATTAGAGTTTCCAAGTATATCTGTCCGTGCTGCTGCAATGAATACAATACAACTCCTGAGGTATACGGACTCCTGTGCTCCTGCCTGCGATCAGAATCCAGCCCCTTCGTCCGTGTTGGTAGAAGAGTCAACCACCTTATGTGACGTCCACTAATACGCCCCGCTACAAAAAGGGGCTGATGTGAAGGTGGTCAGGAGGTAGTGGCCCCAGTACCTCGCTCCTGCTTCGTACTCAGGTCTCACTCTGTTCGGGATGAAACCAGACACAGTCAGGTGAGATGCAAGGACCTTCGGGCAATCCCTTTCCCTCCCCGTCTGCGAAAGATGCTGAGCTGAGAAGGCTCAGCCTCAGTTCAATAGCCCACAGTATAGTACACAGTACCGTACTGTACACAGTGAATTGCTCACGTTCCTCCTGAAAGGGGGAGATTGTGGCATTGCCTTGTTACCGTGAGTGCCTTATCTGTGAGGGCCCAGCTGTGCTGAAGGAAGCAGTCCTTCGATGAGCAAACCAGGAGAAGAGTGGAGCACCATTGCAAGTCCCGACTCACTTGAAATGAATCTTTGATGTTGAACCAGGAGAAGAACAGAGCCATGGCTGTTCAAATTATCTGCCTCTTAGAAGTCTTTGTCTTGTGGTATCAACCAAAGGAAGCTACACATCCAGCCAGCATGCAGTCTTCCTTGTCAACAGAGCAGCTGGTGCCACTGCGTGGTCAAATGCCCTTGGAAAATGCAGCTTCAGTTTGCTGGGCATGGACTACGACCTGAGGCCATCGCCAGGCACATTTCCAGTTGGATTTCTATTCTTGGAACTTCTCCAGGGCTGCAGCCTGGGAATCCCCCAATAAAAGGATTTATTTTTTTTAGAGAAAGAAAGGAATTCCTCACAACTGGACCTGCGAGGAACAATGTGATAAACGGAGAAAGGATTGAAGTTGTCCTCGATTTCATCTTGCTTGGATCCACAGTGGATGCTCACGGGAGCAGCAGTTGAGACCATTGGGTAAATCTGCCGCACAAGCACAAGACCTCGTTAGAGTGTTGAAGGACACGGCTGTCACTTTAAGGACAAAGGTGTGCCTGACCCAAGCCAAGGGATTTTCTTACATTCTTTTTTGTTGTTGCTGTCATCGTAATATGTGGGCCTTTTTATTAGTGTGCAAATGACAAGGCCAACAGTGATTCCGAGTAGTAGTATCAGATCGTAAGATACCTGCGCACCTATGATGTAACAGAGAACGCTTGATTTGTGTAGCTGAGCAAGTCTCAGGTAGCACTTTCATTACTGTGATTGATGGCTGGCACCTGTAACTGGGAGTGCATTGGGAATCAGTTATTAAGGAAAATCAAGTTGTCATAGTTTCTTTATCGAGTTCATGAATACCGTATTCCTACGCTGGCTCAGCACCCCTCCTTTAGGGGTCTGTCCTGGACATGATTGGGACACACCTGGAAAGGCGTATCTAGAGAAGAGGCGAGCCCTCACCCTAGATTTCCACCATTGTGCAGGCACTTCCCCGATGTTTCTCTGTTGTTCATGGTCCTTGGAAAGTCCCACTTGGGGCTTCAAGGCACGTTCAGCCGTGCAGATGAAAGGATGGTATCGGGAAGCAAGTTCATCCGTACCGATCCTGGCTCTCCTACAACAAACGGATTCCTAGTGCAATCAGCTTAACGTGTTAAGGCGAACAATTCACATTGCTGTCTTCCACCTCAGAGGCCAGCAGGACGTGGCACAGTGGGTCCGCCAGGCCACGGGGAAGCATGTCCACTGTGCTGAGAGGGGCCCCGTGGGACAACTCTCCTTGGCCAGCTGCCCCTTCTTCTTCAGAGTGCAGGCCTGTTGGTGCAGTGGAGAGATGGGAGGCTTCGTGGGTGGAGTGTTTCTGTACTCAGACCCATCTTCGAGATGCAGTGGGTAACTGCAGTCGGAATCACAGGCCCTCAGGTC
The DNA here is from genome assembly GCF_050624435.1 of Tenrec ecaudatus. NCBI lineage: Eukaryota > Metazoa > Chordata > Mammalia > Afrosoricida > Tenrecidae > Tenrec > Tenrec ecaudatus. The sequence goes on along the minus strand of NC_134531.1, from coordinate 3,451,417 downwards.
CCCACAGGTCATAGGCAAGATGATGCGGTGGGGCCATCCAGCTGGTTGAAATCTGGGTCGTAAGTGTAGGTCAGCAGGCGTTTGGTCAGGTCTGGTAGGAAGCCTGCAGAGAAAAGGGTCATGACCCTGACAGACAGTGCGGGCCTCAATGCTGGAGCTGCAGCTGCCCCCGGGCTTGGCATGCACCACGTCAGAGAAGAAGACATGCAGCTGGCTGTAGAGCACCAGTGTCACATCCTGGCCTCGGAAGATCTTGGCCACAAAGCAGGCCCCTGCTTTCCAAACGTGTGTAGCGATGCTCAGCGTAGCTCAGAGGAGTGGGGCCTGCATGACCTATCCACGTCATGGAGGTCCATCACCTCGGCAGCTCCATCACACACCACCAGGTCTGCAGGGCAGCTCTTGAAGGGCTGGATGATCCCCTTGGCAGAGGACAGCCAATCTTCTGGCTCAGTCCTTGGGTCCAGCTGCCGGGGCTGCACACAGGTCAACAGCCCACACCACACCCAGGTGCCAGCCTGCTGGGTCTACTGCCGCCAAGGCCCAGGCCTGCCTGCTTTCCTGCCGTCCCAGGTATTTTCAACAACCTCTTATGCGTGTGAAAGATGCACAGTGGATGAGGAAGCTCAAAGGAGTTGATGCGTTTGAGTGTCGGGGCTGACAAAGAAGGAAGAGAATGGGGGAATTTCCACGGACTTCTAGAAGAACACACACCTCCGTCTCGGAAGAAGTGTAGTCAGAATGCTCCTTGGAAGGAAGGATGGCAGGACTTTGTCTCTGGTGATTTGGACATGTTGTCAGGAGAGACGGGTCCCTAGAAAAAGACATCATGTTCGGTGAAATAGAAGGGCAGAGAAAGAGAAGACTCTTCACGACATGCATTGGTGCAGCAGCTGCACGGATGATCTCAAACATGGAGCGATTGTGGGGAACGGTGCAGGGAGCTGGGCTGGGCGGGACATTGTCTGTCCTGTTGCCTTATCCTGTGAGTTAGGGTCAACTAGACCGCACACGACGACAGCAACAGATGTGCAAGTCTTCCTTTCTGAGCCTGCAGGATCGCAGCTGAGTCTGCCTGAAACCTCAGTCTTCATCCATCTGCTGAGGGCAATTAACACAGCACGGTGACGCAGCTCACCCCTTCAACAAAGGAAGAGATTAGAGACCCTCCTTGACTCTTATTTCCTATCTTGTGATTCTGGTCAACCCGTGGTCTTGAACTTCTGCAGAACGTAGTGTTGGGCAGAATGGGGGCCCGACTCTCCCTGAATCACTTTCTACCCCAAACACCTCATTCGGCTGCAATGGAAGAGCTAGATTGATCATTCATGCCTTGGGTTTCTTATTTTAACCACATGAGACGGCATGAAGACGTCTAACATGTAGCCAAACCTCAAATAAAAAGCTCACTGCCATCTAGTTGATTCTGAATCCTAGCACAGAGGATAGAGTACATTTGCCCCTGTGTGTTTCCCAGACAATAAATTTTTACAGAAGCAGAAAGCCTTGTCTTTCTCCCATAGTGTAGCTGGTGGTTTTGAACTGCTGACCTTGCAGTTAGCAGCCCACCACCAGGTCTGCAAATGGCTCTTGTGCTCAGCTCCTTGCCTTGCATTGGAATTAAATGCAGTTCACTCTTGTCCCAGTACATCTGACTCCTAGTGGTGCCCTAGTAGAAGTGCCCTGCAGGGTTTCTGAGGATGAATTACAATGGGCTCACACACAATAGCCATTGTGAGGATGATGGAGGACCAGGCAGTGGTCCACATCCTTCTGCCTCAGAATAGTTGTGTTCCATCCTCTCCCCCTTGGCAGTGACCTGAGTCTTGACCCAGGTGCCATCAGTCCTGCTCTGCTCTGAGTCAGTAGCCCGCAGGCACTGAGGCATGTGGACAGCCCAACGGAGGAAGCCTTCGCACGGCTTGCCTATCATCCCTTGTTCTCTGAGCCTCCTTTTGGAGATTGGATGAGGCCGGGTTGACTAGAGACACAAATCCAGTGACACTCATAGATGTGTAAGAGAGAGCTTTAGATCAAGAAATACTTATATATCAGGAAAATATCCCAGCCCCGTCTGGATCAAGTCCATTATGTCTGATACAAGTCCATAAATCCTTCTTCAGACTCACGTAGCTACAGGCAATGATGCCTAGTGCAGGAAGATCACTGGCTGGCCGGTGAATGCGAAGTCTTTCAGATGAAATGGCAGTGGAAGCAGCCCAGGGCTGGTGCAGGTCTCAACGTGACTCTTCAACAGGAGGGTGAAGGCAGAGTGGCCCGCCTCCAGAGAGCCATTGATCTCGGTGGTACCGCCAAATGAGTTCATCCGGCTGTGACCTGATTGACAGGCTAAACTCTCCCCCCACACTTTTCTATCTTCAAGTTGACACCAAATTATGTAATGATCAAAGATATCAAAGGACATTTTTATATAAAACCCAGGTACATGTATATAAGTCACACCAATAAGTATATACAGCTGAACCCTGACTCTAGTGGGTCAGGTCATCATAGGTAATCAGTAGAAGGGACTTCAGAGCCCACCTATGCACCTAAGCTCACTTCCTAATCAGAAAGAGCCTCAGTCTCAGATCAAACAGTTACCACGTCATGGCATAGTGGTGATGCATTGAGCCGCTAACAAGGAGGTCAGCGGTTCAAAGCCACCAGCTGCTCTGAGGGATGGAGAAGGCTCTCTCCTCCCCTAAAGAGTTCATCTCAGAAACACAAGAGGAGCTCTTCCCTGTGCTCTGGCATCGCTCTGAGTCAGCCTCAACCTGACAGCAGTGAGTAAGACAAGGCAGGGGCAGGGGCACGTGGACTCATTTTGTTCTCATAACAGCTTGGGAAGGGGAGGGGAATTCCAATCTCCACATGACAAAGCAACAGCGCACAGGCTCACCCACCAGAAAATAACAAGCCAGGGCTACTGTCAGGTCTTCTGAAGGCTGAACCTGGGCCCTCTTTGCCATGCTGCCCTGTTCCCGTTAGTGTCCTGTGAGTTTCAAAGTCATCAGCCATTGTCTGGCAGAGCTAGGGACTCAACCATGCCTTACCCCCCAGCCTTGTGTCTCTGTCTTTCTGAACCAGGGCCAAGGGAGAGTGTGGGGTTGAATCTACCCTGAGCAGCTCCCCAAGGCTCTGGGGGATGAAGTTTTACAGACTCCTGTGTACAGAGGAAGCAGGACATCCATCTGATGGGCCCTAGTACTTCAGCATCCCCCTTCCCACTCGTTGGGCAAAGTCAAGGTCAGTTCTCCCTCCTGTGTCTTCCAGTTAACTACCCAGGTGGTTGAAATACTGTCAGCAAACAAAGGAACAAACCAAGCCTGGCGCCCTCCAGTAGAAAGGACTCAAGGTGGCCCCATGGGAGTCAGAGTCCAGCAGCTCCATCTGGCGTCTGGAAGCAGATTTTCTTCCAAGGACTTTCTTCAAAGGCATGTCTGAGTGGCCATGACCCATCATCCTCTTGGGTAGTGGCCCAGGGCCTGGCCATATGTACTTATGTATAGTCTACAGTGTGGGCGGTAAAATGAAGCTAACGCCTGGGCCATATTGGGGAGGATGGAGACACAGCACCTCCTTCAGAACTGACTTTGAAGGTCAAGTCTAGAATCTTCTGGCTGTGGTGGTGTTGTTCCCAGTTTTCTTAGGAATGACCCCTCAGCTCTTTTCAGGACAGAGGCTGTAAATTCTATTTATGGCATACGGTAAAGTTCTCTACTTCAAAAAAAAGGGGGGTTGTTTTGGGTGAAGAATTCCTCCTGGGCTGGCCAGAGTCCATGCTGTCACTATTCCATATGTCTATTTCCAACTTGGGAACAATAGAAGAGAAGAAGCCATTGACCGAGCCACTGCCAGTGTCAAGGATGGGCAGGGAGTAAATAGAGCCGCTCAGACTGTTTTCTCCTCAGAGCCTCATCTAGACCTGAGCCCGCTGGGTCTCTCATTGTCTAGGTATTCATCCCTAATACTGCCAGGCCTTCTCGGTGATTAATCTTCTCAGTAGCTATCAGGCTTGGTCATGCTTGCTTAACAGGGGAGATGGGAACAATCAATAGATGAATCACAGAGCTCTGTGCAATTAGGCGCAGAACCAGCGTCCCAGCCCAGCCCTGAACTTGTCTGGCTGTGAAGGTTTGGTTTGCTTATTGGAGTGGAAAAGCTCCCAGTCCAGGATAGGGAGGGTGTAGAGGACAGGGGTCTGATGACCAGGCAGACAGCAATTTGTTGGTCCCAAGGCAGAGAGGGTGATGGCTTCATTCCGTTCTACAGCTTAGAGATGTCGTCGCCCTTTTCCAGCTTTGCCCAGGAGCAGAGGTCGTGAATGGTGTGCATCAGGGTCTCACCCTTTCACTGCCCTGGTTCAATCTGTAGATGGAGAAAACCCCAGGAGAAGCTGGAGTATGCAGAGAAGAACCGCCTCAGGCTGGGAGGGAGGCACATTCACAACCCCTGGTATGCAGATGACACAGCCTTGCTTGCTGGAAGTGAGGAGCACTTGAAGCACTTGCTGATGAAGACCAAGGACTGCAGCCTTCAGTTTAGATCACAACTCAATGTCAAGAAGACTCCCATCCTCACAACTGGACCAATGGGCAACCCCATAATAAATGGAGAAGAGGTTGAAGTTGTTAAGGATTTTGCCTTGCTTGGATCCAGAATCAATGCTTAAGGAAGCAGCAGTCAAGAGATCAATGCATATGGTGGATTAGGTCAATCTGCTGCACAGACCTCTTTAGAGTATTGAAAAGTAAGGATGTTACTTTGAGGACTGAGGTATGCCGGACCCAAACCACGGTATTTTCAGTTGCCTCCTATGCATGTGAAAGTTGGACACTGAATAAGTGTGTTAGACCCGGTTGCCTAGAGAAACCAATTCATTGACACTCGTGTGTAAGAGAGAACTTTATATCAAGAGATAATTATCCATCAATAAAACATAAAACCAGCCTGGTCCAGATCAAGTTCATTAAGTTTGATATTAGCCCATAAGTCAAGTTTTAGCCCACGCATTCCTCTTCAGACTCATGCAGCACAAGCAATGATGCCAAATGCAGGAAGATCACAGGCAGGAGGGTGGAAAGTCCTGTGGATTCAATAACAATGGACACATCTCCAGGGCTCTGGCTGCCATCAGGGGGGCTCCATGTGGCTTGTCAACAGGAAGGTTAAGCAGGGAAAGAGAGTGACCTGCCTCTTCTGATGGCAGAATTAAGAGAGAGGGGGCTACCGTTTATCAGTAGCTTTCAGGCTTGGTCGTGCTTGCTTAACAGGGGGATGGGAACAATCAGTAGATGAATCACAGACCTCTGTGCAATTAGGCGCAGAACCAGTGTCCCAGCCCAGCCCTGAACTTGTCTGTGACCACAACAAGGAACACCGAAAAAGTACTGGCACATTCGAATTGTGGAGTTGGAAGTATGGAACTACCATGGACTGCTCAAAGGACAAGCCAGTCTGCGTTGGAAGAAGTACAGCCAGAGTGTTCTCAGGAGTAAGGATGGTCAGACACGTACTTTGGACATGATATCAGGAGAGACCAGTCCCTGGAAAAGAACATCATTCTTGGTAAAGTGGAGGGGCAATGAAAGAAAGGACAGCCCTCAATGACCATGATGGACACAGTGGCGGCAACCATGGGCTCGAGCATAGGAACAATTGTGAGGATGGCTCAGAACCCAGTAGGGTTTTGTTCTGTTGTACATCGGGCTGCTACGAGTCTGAACCAACTGGAGGGCACCTAAACACAACTGTCTACCATCTATCATCTCTCTATCATCCAATCATTGATCTAATCTTTCCATTATTCTTTATCTACACATGCTTTACCTACGCATACATCTTTTGGCTTCCTGGCTGCCTTCTTTTTTGCACATAGGGTCACTATGACTCAGAACTGACTTGACAGCACCTAACAACAACAACAATGTCTTTGTTCAACTGGTTTACACACCCTCTATTGGAAGCTGCTATATATTGCTCATTCTGTAAGAGACTGGCTTCATCTTTATTGCGCTTTCAACGGGATATACATGCACCTGAGATGCATGAGGTGGAGACTGACAGTCAATGATCAGGACTCAAGTTCTTAGGCTCCATGAAACCCAAACCCACTGCTCTGGAGTTGGTTCTGACTCATGGTGATCCTACAGGACAGCAGAGAACCAACTGCTCCATGGATTTCCCAGACCGAATATTTATGGATGTAGACAGCCTCGTCTTTCTCTTTGGAGTGGCTGGTGAACTTGAGCTTCTGCACTTGCAGCTCGGGTAGCTATGGGATTGACCCAGTGGAGACAATGACAAGCTGAAACATAAGAACAATTGTGAGGATGGCACAGAACCCAGCAGGGTTTTATTCTCTTGTAAATCAGGCTGCTATTGATCAGAATTGATTTGATGGCACCTAACAACAGCTGTCTCTCTATATATCTATGATTTATCTATCTTTCATCCAATCATCTATCACTAATCTGTCTATTAGTCTCAATCTACACATGGAGATCTTTTGGCTTCCTGGTTGCTTTTAAGAAGTTACCTTGCTTTCGCCTTCTCCTGAGGATTCTGGAAACGCTGATATTTCCTCCTTGGAGGTTAGAGACACTCTATCTCTCTGCTCACTCCAAGCAAGACATTTCTGACAAGAAACCACATGAAGCTCACTGAGACAGTCAGAGTTTTAGAGCTAAAGTTGCCATGTGGAGGCTCCTGCCAGCACTGAGATCCACAAGACTTCCCACCCACTGGCCTGTGATCATCTTGCATTTGGCGTCATTGCATGTGTTTTGTGATTCTAAACAGGTCTTTATAAATTGGTATTGAACATATGGGCTAATGTCGGACTTATGTATTGATCTGGAATGGGCTGGGATGTTTTCTCAATAGTCAACTGCTTGTTTATATAAAGCTCTTTCTTATATCCATATGAGCGCCTATGAATGTGTTTCTCTACCCAGACTAACACAGGGAGCAAGCAGAGGTCAGGGGAGGGTTGGTGGTGACCATGCGTGGATACAACGTCTACACTGCACATAATGCAGGCAAAGTTTCCATCTTTTCAACATGCTTAGCACCAAGGTTTAAAGAGCCAAACTCAGGAGCGTGATTTGCCAATATTCATTCTCAAACTCCATGAATACCAAGCTCTCTGGAGCAGGACCCTGGCTGTGAAGTCACACTTGTAATTGAGACTCCTTCTGGGCGTGAAAGAGAAGGCTGACTTTCCATCTGATCCTACAATGATATTTTCCCTTGAACAGATGTGTAGACCTAGGCACTTCGGAGCAGCGTGGTCATCTCCTCACTAAATGCAACCTGTGAAAGGAAGCAGGAGGTGATAGCTCCCACTCTGCATGGCCTGACAGTCCCTTAAACTTCTTTGAGTTGTGAAATCTTCTAGGATCATACTTTTTTTAAGGACATAAGTGATTGAAAGTCCCCTGGGAGCCAGCAACTTAATTCCCTGATTCATTGATGATGTTTGAGATCATCTTGGTGGGTGAAGGAAGCTATCTAGGAGCCATGGATTCCCAGGACCTTTCAGAGGCAGGAAAAGCGTGCTCGGCAGGGGGCAATGTTAGTATGTCAATTCTCAGGACCCCTTAAGGCAGCAGTTCTCAACCTGTGGGTTGCAACTCCTTTTGGGGGGTCCAACAACCCTTTCACAGGGGTCGCCCAATTCATATCAGTAGCAAAATGACTGCTGTGAAGTAGCAATGAAAGACGAGCCAGTCAGGGTGTGATGTAGCAACGATGAAACATACAACTTTCCTAAATGCTTCCTCCCCACCCATTATCATGATCCCAATTCTACCTTACAAATCTGGCTAGACCAGAGGATGTACACAGGTACAGATAGGAACTGGAAACACAGGGAATCCAGGGCGGATGATCCCTTCAGGACCAGTGCAGAGTGGTGGTACCAGGAGGTTGGAGGGAGGGTGGGTTAGAAAGGGGGAACCGATTACAAGGATCTACATATAACCTCCCTGGGGGACAGACAACAGAAAAGTGGGTGAAGGGAGATGTCAGACAGTACAAGATATGACAAAATAATAATTTATAAATTATCAAGGGTTCATGAGGGAGCGGGGAGTGGGGAGGGAGGGGGAAAATGAGGAGCTGATGCCAGAGGCTTAAGTGGAGAGCAAATGTTTGGGAATGATGAGGGAAATGAATTTACAAATGTGCTTTAAACAATCAATGTATATTTGGATTGTGATAAGAGTTATATGAGTCCCTAATAAAATGATTTTTTTTAAAGAAATTTATGTTATGGTTGGGGCGTCGCCACAACATGAGGGACTGTATGAAAGGGTCTCGGCATTAGGAAGGTTCAGAGCCACTGCCTTACAGGAAGCAGATCCTTCTTATGATTTTCTGGGAGGTTGACATCCTGCGCCACACACCTTTTGTCTGATTTTTCATTTCGAAGGGGCGAGGGACTCACTGGACAGTCACAGTCGGCCGGGGTTCTCCCTTTCACAATCCTCATCTCTCCATTCTCCTGAAAGGCAGGAGACCACGAGATGAGAAAGCACACAGAAATGACGAGTGCTCCGACCACCAGTCCTGAAGAGCAGCCGTGTGCCCGTGTCACCTCCTAACAGGCTTGGAGCACCTGCGCCCCTCTCTTCCTCGGCGTTTCCATTCCAGCATCACTGGAGAGTGGATGCTGCTCACGGACCCAGCAGTCAAGAGAGCAAAGGACACAGTGGGTTTGGCTGGTCCACCGCACAGGTCCCTGTAGAGCTTTGACAAGCGAAGATGTTACTCTGAAGTTTCTCTGAGTCAGGGCACTCGACTCAAGCCCTGCTGTTTTCCATCCCTTCCCATTTCCATTCCATGTGAAAGTTAGACATTGAATAAGAAAGACCGAAGAGGAATCGATGTGTTTGAATGGTGGTGCTGGAGAAGAATATTGAAAGGACCGCGGATTGGCCTGTCTTGGAAGAAATATGTCCAGAGTGCTCCTTCAAGGTGAGGACGGCAAGATGTTATCTCACAGGCTTCGGACATGTTGTCAGGAGAGACCGGTGCCCGAAGAAGAACATTATGTTTGGTAAAGTAGAAGGACAACTGAAGAGAAAGGCCCTCAGGGAGATGGGCTGACCCGGGGCTCAGACTTGGGAACAATCACGGGATGGTGCAGGAAGAGGCAGTGGTTCCTTCTGTTGAGCAGAGAAGGTCACGGTGGGTCAAAACGGACTCTATGGCGCTTAAGGACAGCAGTAGACGACTAAGACCACAGTCTCACGTCTGCTCTATCGACCACCTGCCTACCTATCTGCCAACATCGATCTAACCTCTATTTTGCAGTCAGGCAGCTGCTCTGAGTGGATTGAACCCCACACTCTCACTTGGCCCTGTTTCAGACTGACAGAATCACAAAGCTGCAGGGTCAGATCTGGTTAAGTCCCTAGCCTGGGCCAGACATGCTCAGAACAGGCAGTCCTTGTCACAAGAAAGCAGCTGGCCCTCCCTGTCACACCTGCCTCTCGCCCTAGCACCTGCCCCCACCCCCACCCCACACACAGCACTTTCCTCCTGTCCAATCCCTCCAGACTCCCAGACCCAGTACCAAGCTCTCCACACTCTCATGCTCAGGCCCAGGTGCTAGTAGCTAGCCTCCTCCCTTCTGCAGCGCACCCCTCCCATGCCCAGCATCTTCCTCCTGCCCTCAGCCCAGTGCCTCCAACCCCCCACACTCAATCTCCAGCACTTGACTCTCCCATGCCCCACACCCAGGCCCTAGACCTTGGCCCTACCTACTCCATGCCAGACCCCCAAACCTGCCACCTGCTATCCCCAGAGATGGACAGCCACCCAGTCCCCATGATGTGATGTGTTCCTTCCATGGGGCTCTCAGGAGGAACTACAGTGGGGCGCTCTGTCCCCTACCCTCGCTCCATGCTCTTCCCATGCTGGCTGCCTCCTTTTGTTCTGCTGTCACCAGGAAGAGGGACAGCTGGCCTCAGCACAGCGAACAGCCCTTTATTCTCCACAAAGCTCTCCCCGTCTCCCATGCGATAACACCAGGCGTTGCTCCGCCCGAGCGAGCAAGTGCACTGTTGGTCGGGCTCAGTCCCTGCGGTCTGCAGCCCTCCCTCCCCAGATGGCCTCCCTTCAGCCCGCCCCATGAGTTGTTTCTCCTCCTCCATCTCTACTCGCAGGACAGAGCACCAAAGCCTCACTAAGTCCTTAGGTTTGCACCTTCATTCCGATTCCCTCCTAATTCCATCTCTTCCCTCCACAGGGGCTACAGCCTGTCTAGCAGGACCTCCCTTGGCTGGTAATTAGCCAGCTCTGCCTGCTGACTGCCCTCCTGGCCACCTGCTCGCAGCTCTAGCAGACTGACGATGCTGTCAGGGCCCTGCAGAGGGACAGCGGCTGTGGCCAAGTCAGAGGCAGTTGGGCCTCCTGAGACCCCAAAGCAAGACACTGGTTAGAGGAGATGGCACCCTTGGCACCTGTAGGGTTTGTTGTTTGTTTTCTTTGTCACCCGACATACAAAGAAAGTGAAGGGGGAAATCATCCATAACGCTCCCTGGCTACTTTAAACGTCGATAACGATAATACTGACAGATTTGCAAAGGCAGTGAGGGGTGGACGCTGGGGCCACAACCGCAGTGCAATGCAGCCACGCGCGTGAGGAGAGTGCTGCACCGGCAGGGCTTTGTGGAGCACGGGGTCACTGGGATGAGGACCAACTCCCTCACACCCAAGGGCGACAATCAAAACCCAGACTGCTTGCCATCGACTTGTTTCCAGCCCACAGTGAGCCTCCAGGACAGGGTGGCATTGCCCCGTGGGCTTCTGGGACCGTCACTCTCATCTTTCTCCTGCAGAACAGCTGGGAGTTTTGAATTGCTGGCCCTTCCATGAGCACTATGCCACCAGGGCGCTGAAGACAGTAAGGCAGCGTTTCTCAACCTGTGGGTCTCGACCCACTTGGGGGTCAAATGACCCTTTCACTGGGGTCGCCTGATTCATCACAGTAGCAAAATGACAGTGATGATGTAGCAACAAAAATAGTTTTATGGTTGGGGGTCACTACAACATGAGGAACGGTATGAAAGGGTTCCGGCATTAGGAAGGTTGAGAACCACTGCAGTAAGGGATCCACGAATAAGTCTCGTTTCTTTTCTCCATGGCTTGAAGGTGTCCTTGTGGCATTGCTGAGAGAGTGGTCTACAAAAGGGTATTTTTGTCTGTCTGTCTGTCTGTCTGCCTGCCTTCTCTAGGGCCAACCCTAAACACTAAATATGCTCTGACACCCAACTGCAAACGCAATCCTGCTTTGGCGTCCAATAACCACAGTTGGGTCAGACCCCACAGGTTAAAAAGGCACAGACATCCGAGCAGCCTCAGACACCCACCAGAAGCTGAAAGACTGATGAGCGCCCCTCACTTCCAACCCACTGGCTACACATTCAGGGACTAGCCCTTCAAGTTCAATCAGCCCCGAGGGCAATCCACAGAACTCCAGAGAGTGCTGTACTTGTTGTTGGGGCCATCACATCAGCTCCCACCCACAGCAACCTGACGCACAACAGAACGAAATACTGCCAGGTCCTGTGCCATCCTCACCAGGGTTCCTAGGCTGGAGCCCATTGCTTCAGCCACTGGGTTAGTCCATCTCCTTCTTCTCTGACCCTCCGCTTTACCAAGCATCATGTCCTTCTCCAGGGACATGTCTCTGCTGACCACATGTCCCAAGTATTTTTTATTATTTATATTTTATTTCAATAAATCATGTTATTGAGGGCTTTCATAGTGCTTATAACAATCCATACATCAATTGTATCAAGCACCCTTATACATTTGTTGCTATCATTTCCAAAATATTTTCTTTCTACTTGAGCTCTTGGTATCAGCTCCTCTTCCCCCTCCTCCCCCACCCTGGTGACTCCTTGATGACCAAAGTATGTAAGACAAAATCTTTCCACCCTTGCCTCTAAGGAGCACTCTGACCGTACTTCTAAGACCGACTTGCTTGTCCTTTGACGCTCCCTGGTACCACCAGTATTCCTCGCTCTGCTTATGAGTATCAGTTAGGACCGAAGAAAAGGGTACCATTGAAGAGACTCACAAGGTGAGGTCCGGTAGAGTTTCCAAACTAACGCCTCCTTGTCCCAATGGACACATTCCCCTCCCCCGACCTCAATGTTTTCCACCAACCTGGAAGCCCATGCAGTTCCATGTACAGAGTTGTTTATGTTGGACCTCATGACAAAGGCATAATGGATCGAACTCAATGCTGGAACTCAAACGCCAGCCCCTCCCCTAAATATCCCTTGAGTTTGATATCACTCAAACACCAGCCCCTCCCCCTCAATATCCCTTGAGGTTGATATCACAAAGTGGAGAATCACTCCATTAGCATAAATATTCAGGTATGGTCCAGAGCCCTGGTGGGTAGCAAAGAGTCCCAACACCGGGGAAGATACAAGGTTTTCCCTCAGGAATAGCAATGCAATGGATTATATAATCTGGCTCTGTAAACCACAGCCATTGTCATTCCATCAAAGGACCTACGTTTTCCTGATCGGTCTGAGTGAACATGAGAGAGAAGATATTGATTGGATTAGCTGATCAGCTATGACGGATTGATCACAGGCTCCATTGTAATTGACATTCTGCAGGAGATAAAATGAGCCATCTCAGAAGCAAGAAGGAGGGATCACACAACCAGCAGGAGAGGAGAGCCAGGAGTAGAGTGTATCCTTTGGACCGCAAATCCTTGTGCATCAAACTCCTTGTTCCAGGAATCAGCTTTGGTGCTATGGGAGGATCAGCCAGCCACAGCAGAACCAGGAGCCATAGCATGACACTGACAAGTGGACCTTCAAGCCCACAGAGCACATCAACCCGAGCATTGTGGAGCAAAAGGCTGGCTTGTGGAATAGGTGCCTCTGAGCTCGAAATTTGGCGAGCTGGGTTTACTGACCAAGACAATGGGAGCTGGGTACATTTGGCTGGAGACCTACAGCAGAGTTGCCTGCCCTTTTGACATTTATTGGCAGCCCTGCAAAGAACTTTGTAACACTGCCTGATCAGGACAGCGGCCAGGCCAAAAGCCTGAGGGTCAGAGAGACCCACCTGCAAGCACAGCAAGAAAAGAAACTGCCATGGCTGGACAACTGTGTCCTGAATACTTCTCACCAGGTAACCAGGTAACTTCCCTAACCAACCCCACAGGCGTGAGCACCTTTGGAGTTCTGTGCAGTCATCACAATGAACTACAGAACCCAGAGGAGAAGCAGCCAGCACTGTGAAATTCAGGACACAAGCACAAAGACCCAGGTATTTGGGTTAAGCAGACTGTGAAGCCCGTCAGGAACGCATCCACTCTGGAATCCCGTGGTTGCTCCGTCTGAGATGCTGCCTGTTTGTTCTCTAGCGATCCTCCAAGGACCCCATCTCTGCTCCCTGACCATTACTTCCTAGGCCCTTTTCCCCCTGGCATCTACAGCTTGTTCCAATGCTTCTTGTCTCACTGTCCTTACAAAAGCACAGCAAGAGCTGCTCCATACTTTGTTGTCCGAGGTTCTGCGCAGTCAGGTTCTGTCCCCATGTCAAAGCCATGGGTTTTTACTCAAGTTCATCTGACTCCAGGAAGTGCTGCACACAGAAGGTGGGTATCTTTGGGTACGTGCCTCTCTTCATCCTTCAGGACCAACTTCTCTCCCTTTTCTTGATGATGCCTAATCCCCAGTAAGAGCTACAGCCTGCCAAGTCTATCAGCGCCGGTTTCTTCATAGACTGAAGGGCCTCAGCTTCTCTCTTACTCATGGTAAACAACAATCCACTCATCACGTCCAAGGATGAGGCTGGCCAAAGGGTCTGCCTTTGGTGGAAAACAACAACAACCTCATGGCCATCAAGTCAATATTAACTTAGAGTGACCATACAGTCAGAGTAGAACTGCCCCGTGGATTGCTGAGATTACGACTCTATGGGATTAGAAAGCTTCGTCTTTCTTCCTTGAAGTGACTGGTGGTTTAGAACTGCTGACCTTGAAGTTTGCAGTACTTTACCTTACAGTTAAGTGGTGGTTGATTTGCATTGGTTTTGCCCATTCTTCTTCTCTACTGAAGCCAAAGCATGGTGGGCAACACATTAGCCTGCGGGGTGAGGCGCTTTCTTTGGACTAAGGATTACAGAGGTTGGAACTGCCCCCTTGAGAGACACCCTGTGGCTCACACTTCAGCCAGTTGACCCCACTGGCAACCAGCCTCAGCGTGGTTGTCCCAGATGTTGGAAAAGCATTTCCATTAGATTTCCCAGTCCTTCGGGTCAAGGGCAGGCCCGTTGTCTTGAGAACTGGATGCTGAATGCCTCAGTCTTACTGGTGGAGAGAATCCATATGCTCAGAGATTATGCGGGAATCACACACACACACACACACACGTATTACAGAATGACTCCAGAGTGTCCTCCTTGGTAGGGTTTCATCTGCATAAGCGATGATTTGCATGCATTTACATCTAAAATGCAAATCACAGAGCTCCCCGTGGAGAGGGGAGGAGAGGCAGGCCAGGCTAGGACACAGCTAGTTTCCTCCTTTCTCTCAAATGCAGAGCTCGTTTGCCTTTCAGGAGAAGCACAGAAGATGTTCCATAGGGAAGATCTACACAAAAAATGCAAAACACAGGAATAGGGGTGTATACAGGTTCTTTATCCTCGGAATCGTCCAGCTGTACTTGATTTACATGTCAGAGGTGACAGCTGCCTTCTCCATGGCCTATTAACACAGGAGAATGAAGTGACCAGGGGTGGGGGAAGACCTTCTCATCAAAGAAATCTGTGGCTCCAGGCAAATGGTAGCAGTCGGTCGAGGGAGACCACTCACGTGCTGGAGAGAACCAGGCTGGGTCTGCTGCAGTCTCTGGTTCAACAATCTGTTTAGGTAGCTTAGGGACGGACCACTGGCTCTGCAGTCAGGATTGGCATGGAAAGGAGGAAGTGTGTGTGTGTGTGTGTGTGTGTGTGTGTGTGTGTGTGTGTGCTCTTGAGCACACAAAAATTTGTGATCTGAGCCCTTATTTAAAGCAATATACCAAACAGCTCATTACTCTCATAAAGAAAGCATAATGAATAGCAATCCTTCCTTTAAAAAAATAATTTTATTGGGGGCTCTTACCACTTTTATCACAATCCATCCATCCACTGTGTCAAGCACATTTGTACGTATGTTGCCACCATCCTTTTCAAAACATTTTCTTTCTACTTGAGCCCTTGGTGTCAGCTCTTCGTTTTTTATTCCTCGTTCTCCTCCCTCCCTCCCTCCTAACCCTTGATAATTTATCAATTATTATTATTTCATATCATACACCGAACGTTGTCTCCCTTCACCCACGTTTCTGTTCATCCCCCTTGGGCAGGGTGGGGCAGTTATATGTCAATCCTTGTGGTCGGTTCCCCCTCTCTCCCCCCACCTTCCCTCTGTCCTCATGGTATTGCCACTCCCATTATTGTTCCTGGGGAGTCCTGGATTCCCTGTTTTGAGAGCTCTTATCTGTGCCAATATACACGATCTGGTCTAGCCAGATTTATAAGATAGAACTGGGGTCATGATAGTGTGTGTGCATTCAAGAACTAAGAAATGTTGAATGTTTCATCAGTGCCATACTGCACCCTGACTGGTTTGTACCTTCCTTGTGACCCTTCTGTAAATGGATGTCCAATTGTCTACAGATGGGCATTGGGTCTCCACTCTGCCCCCTTATTCACTTTCATATGATTGTTCTGGGTCTCCTGATACTGTTAGATCGATTTCACACCGAAGCCGGGCTCGTGATCCAAATGAATTTAATGAGAGTTAGAAGAAGTTTCAGATTTTATGCGGCACCCATAGGATTCCTTTGACCATGCGGCCTGGCAGAGACTGCCCCAGGTCACGCGAGGATCTCTCTCCTCCCATGACGACAACCAGACCAGCCCAAGCAAGCCAAGCCCCTCTCCCTTCCGGTCCCTGCCTTTTCAAGGGTTCCCAGGGGAGGCGTGGTGAAGACCCCAGGTCGATCCCATTGGCTGAATTGCAGTCACCTGGCCCAGGTGGGCTGCTCCAGGTGTAACGCCCATCTGGGCCCACCGCCGGGAAAATACAGCTTTGTCCTTTGCTGGCTCTCCTGGGCATGCGTAAATGGACTTCCCAATTCCCTAAGCTAAGCTGCCTAACAATACCTGATCCCATTGACACTTCATGATCACACAGGCTGGTGTGCTTCTTCCATGTGGGCTTTGTTGCTTCCCGGCTAGATGGCTGCTTGTTTATCATCAAGCCTTTAAGACCCCAGACACTAGGGAGGGAAGGACCAGACCTCAACCTGGTGTGCCATGACTTGAATTCAACATACCGGCATGATGCCGCAAACCAATAGAGCCGTCTGCAGGGCCAGCCCCCATCCCAACTACGTGACACCCTCCCCAGAAGGATGAACTGCAGAGAACAGCACTGACACTACAACTCAGAGAGGGGCGTGTCCGCTCACAACACACAGGAGCAAACTAACAGGGAAGGAGAGAGAAAGAAACAGTGGAATGAATCCTGGCCCACCAAGCCCCGAGGACAATATTCATACTCAGAGCAGCCAATCCATTTTTATTTGTACTTGTTATTGTTAATTGGGTGAAGGTTCACAGAGCTGATCAGTTTTTCATTCAGCACTCACTGCTTGTAACGATGCCTTTCACCCTGCCTGCCTCCCATTCCGCACTGCCCTCCTACCTTCGCTAGAGCCCGGGAGCCTGTCTGGGTGTGATGGGAAGCAGAGACGAATGGTGTGCCCACACCTTTATTAGCCCAGAAAACACGAAGCGAGAAGTGAAGGGCCTTGTTAACTGGGTGAATTTTCTTCTTCAGAATTGAGTTAATATTTAGATAGAAAATCAATGACCAAAAATAATATGGTAGGTCTGTCTATATTCTGAAAAGCCACCCCCCAAAAAACAGATAAACTCACACTGATTGCCTTGCTGCTTTCACTGTTGTTAAGGGCCATTGAGCTGGCTCCACATCACAGTGACCTTTGTACCACGGAACTGAACGCCAGCCCCACGGCACTCCTTTCACACCTGTTCTCATCTTGGAGAGCACTGTTTTGGCCATGATGTCATGCGAGCTTGTTCATGGCCTTCCTGTTATTTGGCGCCCTTCTACTTTACCAAACACAATGTCCTTCTCCAGTGACCCGTCTCTCCTGACAGTTTGTCCAAAGCTTATAAGACAAAGTCTTGCCTTCCTTGCTTCTAAGGGGTCCTCTGGCTGTACTTCTTCCAAGACAGATTTGTTTGTTCTTTGGGCAGCCCAAGGAACTTTCAATATTCTTCACCAGTACCATAATTCAAATGCACCCACTCTTCTTTGGTCTTCCTTATTTAATGTCCAGTTTTCACATGTATATAGGCCATTGGGAAATACCATGACAAATAACATCCTTGCTTTACAGCACTTTCAACAGATCTTTAAAGCATAATTTTTCACATGTAACATGTCATTTAATCTCCTGAGTCCTGCTTCCGTGAACACTAATTGTAGATCCAAGCAAGATAAAATCCTTGACAAGATCAATGCTTTCCCCCATGATCACAATGCTACCTATTGGTCCAGTGGTGAGGAGTTTGATCTTCTTTACATTGAGTTGTGACTCATGCTGAAGACTTCAATCCGTGATCTTCATTATCAAGTGCTTTAAGTTCTCACTTTCAGCAAGCAAGCTTGTGTCATCTGCACATCTCGGGTTATTAATAAGCCTTCCTCCAATCCTGCTACCATATTCTTCTTCATATAGCCCAGCTTCTCTGATGATTTGCTCAGCACACAGATTGAATACGCGTGGTAAGATACAATCTTACCACATACCTTTCCTGATTTTAAACCATGTAGTATTTCTTCACTCTGTTTGCACAACTGTCTCTTGGTTCATGTACAGTTTCCACGGGGACACAATGAGGTGTTCTGAAATTCCCATTCTTTTACAGGTTATCCATACTTTTTTATGATCTACATAGTTGAATGCCTTTGCATAGTCAATAAACCACAAGTAAACGTCTTCTGCTAGTCTCTGTTATCAGACAAGATCCACCTAAGAGATAGCACGTGATCAGGAACTGAGGGTTCTGAAGGAAGAAATCCAACTGTACTGAAGGCATTAGCCAAAACACAAAGGTCCAGGAATTGACGGAACACCAATGGAGATGTTTCAGCAAGCCGTTGAAGCACTGGAAGCACTCAGTTGTCTATGCCAGGAAATTTAGGAGACAGCCACTTGGCCAACTGAGATCCATATTTGTACCCATTCCAAGGAGAGATGACCCAATGGGATGCCCAAATTACAGAGGAATATCACTGATAACCCATGTAAGTACATTTTGATGAGGATCAGCCAAAAATGGTTACAGGGGTTCATTGACAGAGATGCCATAAATCCAGAGAGGATTCAGAAGAGGACGTGGAACAAGGAAGTTCATTGCTGACATGAAATGGATAGGCCACCTTGGTGAATTGGAAAAGGCCTCCCTGCCACATCCAAGGGATCCAGGCTAGCAACATTCCGTCATTACACTGATTCTTCTTACATCTACACCACAACAAAAACACAACAGCAGTCACAAATAAACAAGCAACTGTGCTGTCAAGCCAGTTCAACTCCCAGCACTTCTACAGGACAGAGTAGCGCTGCCCCATCGTGTCTCTGCGGCCGTAATCTTTCATGAAGACCAAAGACTGAAAGCTCCAGTGTTGATAACACCTGAACATAAAGCAAACCTGGGCACAAGTGGACCAATAGGCACACCATGGCAAAGCAGAGGAAAGAAGGTGTTGTGGATACCATTTTATCTGTATCTGCAATCAATGCCCCTGGAAGCAGCAGCCATGAGATCAAATCATGAGTTACACTGAATGAATCTGCTGCAGAAGATCCTTTAAAGCTGTGGTTCTCACCCTTCCTAATATTGCAACCCTTTCATACAGTTCCTCATGTGGTGGTGGCCCCCAACCATAAAATTAGTTTCATTGCTACATCACTGTAATTTTGTTACTGTTATGAAACATCATGTAAGTATCTGATCAGCAGGATGTATTTTAATTGTTCCAAATTGAACATAATTAAAGCATAGTGATTAATAAAAACAATATGTAATTATATAAATTACATATATAAATATAAAAATATTTCTTTCCAATAACAGATGAAATTTTGTCTTGAAGCATGATATAGCATGGGTAACAGTCTTAATATAACAACAGTAAACTACATTGCCACATTTTAGGACAGTCTGCATAAAAAGGCAACGTCAGTGGGAAGGTTGAGATAGAGGAGCCATGTCTCGGTTCCTAAGACCATCAGAAATATGTATTTTCTGATGGTCTTAGGCGACCCCCGTGAAAGGGTCACTCTACCTCCAAAGGAGTTGCGACCCACAGGTTGAGAACTGCTACTTTAAAGGGTCAACATTAAACCATTTTTAACTTCCTGAATAGGCAGACATGCTCCTCAGAACCTGTCTACAATCAAGACACGAGAGCTCACATAAAACAGAGGAAGATGAAAATCATGGAACCCTGAATGTCAGAGGTCAGGGCAGAGGATGGATTGGATATGACAGGAGAAGAAGTTGAACCATGAGAGAGGGGACGGGCAGGATGGGTGCATTTTGAGGTGGTCAGGCACAGTGATGTCCCATGGAAGTTTTGAGACCCGTGCTCCATTAGAACAGCAATATGATACTGCTCCCCATTCACCCAGGGCACCCATGCAGGCTGAACAGGTGTGGGAGGGAGCATGGGAATATGCCGATGAATATATAAGTTGGAGAGAAGACATTTGCATATGTGCATGTACCTTTGCTGCAAAGATACCTGTGAGTGCGATGGAGTATTCAGGGCACAATGTGATGAGTGACTGGGTCTGGAGGCTCAGGATCATGACCTTAGGGGACACCAGAGGTAATGGTCGGAATACAGTCCACAGTGGCAATGCTCAACACCCTTCTTCGATGACTGGCAATGGGATCGAGAAGCTCCTGAGGAAGTATCTAAAGGGCAGCTCGGCCTCCCCCTGCATGGTGGAGCGCAGAGTCCCGAACAGCAAAGGCACGTGTGAACAGTTAGTCCGATGGGTTACGGGGCCAGAATGCTCCTTAGAAGCAAGAGTGGTGAGCCTTTATCTTTCACGCTTTGGCCATGTTGCTAGGAAAGGCCTAGCCAAGACAAATCAAACTCACTGCCAGAGAGTCAATGCTGACTTCCAGCAACCCTGTAGGACAGGGTAAAACTGCCCCATGCGTTTCTGAGGATGTAACTCTTTACGGAAGTAGAAAGTCCAGCTTTTTCCCCAGAAGAGACCAGTCCCTGGAAAGGGACATCCTGCTTGGTAAAGTAGAGGAGCCCACATAAAAGAGGAAGGCCCTCAGCAAGCGGTATTGACACACTGGCTCCAACCCCGGGCGCCAACAGAGGAACAACTGTGCAGATGGCGAGGACCACGCAGTGCTTCGTGCTGTTGTGCAGAGGTTCTTACGGGGTGGAGCTGACTCGATGGCACCTAGCAGCAACACAAGTGCCACAATCACACTAGGGAGGTATGCACACCTTAGAATAACCAACCCTTCGGAAAGGTTGGAAAAGGAAGAGGATTGGAAACCAGAAACGCTCTTGGGTGGCACAGGATAAGTCATGTAACACTGCAGAGATTGTAATCAGCAACATGAAACAAAATGTGTGTGAATTCTTGATGAACAACCAATGACCTCATCTGTAAACCTTCAGCCAATTTACAACCAAAAGTCAGAAGGTGAAAGAATGAAGCACAGCGATTTCAGTTTTAAACAAATGCTGACTTGTTGGCATTCGATTTGTCAACAAGAACCCAAGTTTGGCATTTTCAATAGTCTCATATCCATAAGAAAGCTGAATAATGAAAATTCAAGAATGAAGAATTGATGCGTCTCGATTATGGTATTGGTGAAGAACGTTGAATACAGCAGGGACTACCAGGAGTATAAATGAGTCTGTCGGGAAGAATCACAGCCATAAAGCTTCTGTGAAGCCAGGGCGGCTAGACTTTGTCTCACATGCTCCAGACATGCTATCCAGAAGGACCCCAACTCAGTGGCACATATGAACAGCAACAATCTTCATGAAAGCAGATTGCCACGTCCTTCTCCCAGGGTGCCCAAAGGAGCATCCTTTGGTTAGCACCAGGTATTCAATGGCTTTGCCACTAGGCTCTGTTATATGCTTACCTAGGCCTAGAAATACATGCAACTATATACATTATTGCCCAGAAATGAAAGCATTCTGTGTATACGTTCCTTTCAAGTGTAACAATGTTGCAGTGATATTTCCCATCCATCTGACACAGCTCTCAAGCATTCTTCTCAATAACTTCAGACTCAACTATTCAATAAGGAGCCCTGGTGTCCTGACAGGTAAGTGTTGGCCTGTTAGCGTAAAGGTTGTTGTCTGAACCACCCACTGATTCCAAGGGGAGAACACTGGCCACAGAGAACATCCTCCGTGAAGATGACAGCCTAGCAACTCTGCCAGGCCGTGCTGCTCTGTCTCATGGGTGGGTCTGTCACGACTCTCGACTCACTCCGCAGCGCCCAGCAACAATCCAGTCCACGATCCTCACCACCTCGCCGTGGCGACTCTATTGTTGTTGTTAGGTGCCATTGAGTCAGACACAATTCATGTTGACCTTATGGAACCTCAGTGCATTGGGAGAGAGACAATATGGACGGTTCTAATGGGAAACAGAAGGAATCATTGCCTGGCCCTGCCCCACGTTCTTGACCCCTTGGCATGCTCCCGTGCTTTGCGACCCCGTGTCCATCTGACAGTGGGTGCTCATGTCAGCGGGATGAGGGAGAACCCTCAGTGCCTCTGCACTTTTGTGAAGTAGGGGTTCCTCCTCACTCAGTTTCCATTCCCCCGACAGAGGTGGACTTTGATCTTAGCCCGTGTCAATGAGCCATTGAGATTTGCTCTTCTCTGGATTTGCTATTCAAATCTTGGCCCATTTTCCTTCTGAGTTGTTTATCTTTTTTGTTCCATATGTAAAGCTCTTGATTATATATATATTAGTGTGCATAATTTATATATATATGTGTGTATATGTATATATATGTGTGTGTGTATGTATATATATATATATATATATATATATATATATATATATATATATATATATATTAGTGTACTCGTGTGTGTGTGTGTGTGTGTGTGTGAGAAAGAGAGAGAGAGCGCACGCCCCAGTGGTGCAGTGGTCACATGTTGGTCTGTGTGGCAGCTACATAATCTGGTGTCAACTTTTGAAGGGGTGGAGTCTAGCCTGTCAAGCAGGTCACAGATTGATGACCTCATTTGGAGGGGCCACCAAGATAAATAGCTCACTGGAGGCCAGATACAGACAGACTTTCTGCTTCGCCTTCATGCTAACAAGACACATGGAGCTACCCTCAAGCCCTGGAGCTGGAGGAGCCATGTGGAGACCCCTGCCAACATTGAGATGTTTCCATTGCCACTGGATCCACAAGACTTTCCACCCACTGACCTGTGATCTTCCTGCATTCGGTGTCATTGCATGTGTTGTGTGAGTCTAAAGAGGAATTTATAGACTGGTATTAGACATATGGGATAATAACGGACTTATGGATTTGATCTGGACTGGGTGGGATATTTTCTTAATGTACAATTACTCTTTGATATAAAGCTCTTTCTTATACACACATGAGTGTCTATGAATTTGTTTCTCTAGTCTACCCAGACTAACAGAGTCTGAGATCCATGAAGTCGGCACTTCTAAACCACCAGCGACTCCCCAGGTGGAAGACAGGGCTACTTCTGTTACAGTGTCTGAAACCCACAGGGATGGCTCTCCCCTGTCCTATAGGGTCCCGATGAGCCAGCATCGACTTGATGGCCGTGAGTTTGGTGTGGGGGTTGGGGGAGTGTGTGTGTGTGTGTGTGTGTGTGTGTGTGTGTGTGTGTGTACATATCAGTGTATTAGATAACCCCTAAAGGAGCCTTGGTGGCACTGTTTGGTAAGGATTCTACTGATAACTGCAAGGTCTTCAGTTCAAACCCACCCGCCGCTCTGCAGGAGGCTGTCTGCTCCGGTAAAAAGTACAGCCACAGACACCTCACATGGGGTCCCTATAAATCAAAATGGACTCAGTGGCCGTGGGTTTGGGCAGTGCATGTTGAGGAAACCTGTGGGGTGAGGATTCTGACTGGCAGGGTTGGAATGTCAGCTTGGCCTCTTTGGTAGCTGTACTGCCTTTGGTAATGACCTACTCTGTGCCTCAGTTTCCTCATCTTCAGGTCAGGATAAGCATAGTCCTCACCTCATGAAGCCAGTGAATGACAAAGAGGCAATTTACAGTTGCCAGAGAGCTGGTCAATTATGACTCACATTCAAACCATGTGTCTTGGAGTTAGGTATGCTTTATTGAGTGGTCAGTGGAATTTCATCATCAGTCCTTTCCTCTGAGGTACCTCTGGGTAGACCCAAATCATCCACCTTTCTATCAATGGCAGAGCTCATTACCTACTTATAAGGCCCAAGGATTTCCAAGAGACATGTTAAAGAACAACCTAAAAACCACACCTGATTCAGCTCACAGTGACTCTCTGTAGGACAGAGCAGACTCATCCTCCAGCTTCCCACAACTCTAATTCATTCTCTACGCAGACACCCAAATCTCTCTCCCATGGGGCGGCTGGTGGGTTCAAACTGCCAACCTCTCAGTTCAGCACTTAACCACTGTGCCACCAGAGCTCCTCAGAGCCATGATGGGTTGATAAAAACCACCCAGGTGCCAGGTCTGAAAAGCCATCCTTTCTATTGGTTTGCTTTAGGGTGTCTTTGGATTTGTGAAAGCGTTTCCCTTTTACGCTTCAGAGGTGTCTGTTGTTCCTGCTCTGTCTTCTACCGTCCGGAGGACGAGCCTGTCCACAGCGGCCCGGTGAGGTCACTACTCCCTGAAGGCTGGCCACCCCTCCACCTCCGGCCCGTGCTTGCACTGCTGCAGAACGGCCTTCCACTGTCTGCCCAGGATCCTCCCTCGTCTTCTCCAGATGGCTTAGTCCACAGCCGGCTGCTCTGTCACTGCTGGAGCCCCACCAGCCCAGGCCCCCAGGGCTTCCTCCTCATGGCACCTTCCCATTGCCCCCTCGGTGCTGATCCTAGTAACATGGGAGCCATTCCAGGCCCTCTGCTGACCCGATCTCTGGGGCTTTAACAGCTCCCTCCACGTCAAAGGGGCTGGTTGTAGATACAATATGTGATGTTTGTTATTGTTTTCTGAGTGTTCAAACAGCATTCAAATGTTGGAAAACAGCATTTGCAGAGCACTTTTCGAGGCTTTGGCTGGGGGTTTGGGTTCCGTGGGTCAGTGTTGGTTTTGTCTTCCCGGTAGCCCACCACAGGAGAACTAGCAGGCCCTTCCTTCCATTTGCCAGGAAGCCCGTTACTAGGCTAGCAAGACAACAATCCACTCATGACGATGACTTGGTAAGTCCCTTCCTGGGGGTGCTGTCCCCCTGCTGCCCCTACTCTGATTAATACCGCTTTCTGACAAATGACTCCGTTTGTAATTAACTGCTTTGATAAGTCAAAGTAATACACTTTAATAGAATGTCTTTCTGTCTGATTGCTGAATTACTGGTTTCGCTGAGATTGGAAATCATTTTAGCAAATATACATCGTTATGCTTTTTATTGCCCATGAATCAGGAAATTAAATTAATGATTCAATTGATTAACGCTAATTAATGATGGGAATTGGTATTGGCTGCTCCTGTGCTCGGATGAATGGGAAAGAGCGTTCCACCTCATTGGTTTTCATTGCCATCTCTTTCCTACTCGGGGGTGGGGGGTGGGAGTGAGGGTGGAGGGATATCAATCCCCACAACAGAAGCCACAGCCAGTCTTTCCAGCAGTGCTGTAGAACCTCCCCTCCAGGCTACACTTCTCTAGACATAGCCTACGTGTAGTTTGCATCTGTCTTCAGCACGGAAGACGATAGTCATGTGTCCTTTGTGACCCAGGGCAAGGCCTGGGGTACATCCCTTAGCTCTCCCATTGACCTGGTTGTTGCTAGGTGCTGTCAAGTTGGATTAAACATTATCAACCCCATGCACAACAGACCAAAGCACTCCCTGACCCCCCACCATCTCACAATCACTGCTGTGCTGCAGCCCAAAGCCACGGTATCCGCCATTACATCGTGCAAGTGTGCGTGGGCATGTTGGCACTGAATGAGGAAGACGGAGGAAGAAGAGGTGCATTGAAATGGTGGTGCTGGGGAAGAATACTGAAAGTACCATGGACTGCTCAAAGGACAAGCTGATCTGTCTTGGAAGGAGTACAGCCAGAGTGTGCTTAGAGGGAAGGATGGCAAGACTTCGCCTTACATACTTTGGACATGTTGTCAGGAGAGACCAGTCCCTGTTTGGTAAAGTGGAGGGGCAGTGAAAAAGAGGAAGGCCCTAGATGAGGGATGGACACAGTGGCTGCGTCAATGGGCTCTGGTAAAGGAACAATAGTGAGGAAGGTGTAGGACCATGCAGTGTTTTGTTCTATTGTGTGTAGGGTCGCTATGGGTCAGAGTCAGCTCGATGGCACCTATCAACCACAACAGCCCAATCTTGGAGCCAGTGTGCTGAACGTTACAAGAGAACAACATCCAATATTCACGACTTACCATAGTTCCTGAGCCCTATAGCCAGAAGCCTGCCATCTGACCAGTCCGTCTTGGGTCAGTCAATCCTTGCAGCAGCACACATCAGGAGAAGCCTCTAGTCTGGCATCTAGCCCATGAATTGGGGACTTGCCACCCTCTACTACCTCATGAACCACGTCCTTGAGATCAATATCTCTGAATACAAGGACATACATAAGCTTCACTGACTTGGGAGATGCCTGTGTGCAGAGTAGAACCAGGACCCATTGAGTTTTCAAGGCTGTGAACTTTCAGAAACACGTCAGCAGCAGCCCTGTCTTCTGAGGAGCTTATGGGTGGGCTCAAACTGCCTATCTTTTGGCAAGTTGTCAAGCCCTTACCCACTTATGCCAGGTAGGGCCTCTTGGGAGAAGACATGCTGTGGTTGGGCGCTGTGTGCCCACACCCTCTGTCCAGCAGAAGGAAACCCTGCCCAGGGACTGTGGGGTCTGTTGTGCTCAATCAGTGGGCAACTGGCTCCAGTCCAAAGAACTGACCAATTGTAGCACATAAATCCAGCAAAATGCCCATAGGTATTAGATGTTGTTGTTCTGCATTGACTTTAACCCCTGGGAGTGGTGAAGCATCCCAAGGCAGCTCCTGTACTGCAGACATCCTTGCCTTCCCTCCATTATGTAATTACCAGCCTGAACTCCCATTGGTCATCATGATCCATCACGTTCACCCAGACAGTAGTTTCTTTTCCTGTAGACCCAGAGGCATGGGGGATCCGAAGTGGCCATAGTCATTCATCACTTTCCCGGTCAATGGAATCAGATGAGTGTATTCTTTCCTCTCTTTGAATGAAACCCTCCAGACTTGCCAAGCAGAGGGCATGCAGGGACCAGGCCCAAGCCAAACTCACCGCCATTGAGTCTGCAAGAAAGTCACTAAGGTAATCATGAGAGATGCCACACCGTGCCTCAGTTGGTTCCTGAACTCATGGATCCTGACTGTTGAAGAAGGGGAGGGCCATACTCTGAGAGCTCCTCCAAACAAAGCGGGATTGGCGACCAGGTAGCTGAATAGTAAGAGTCTGGTGAGTGAAATATCCCCCTGGGACAGCACCCCAGTCCTACCCCACGTATTTGTCCTGAGCAGGGGTCTAGGTGAAAGAGGACCGGACTAGTGGGACATCTCTGGCCACTAAGCTGCCGTGAGCTCACTGGCGACCGGCATAGGCTCCATCCCCAAACCGGACGCCAGCCCAGAGCCGCTTGCCTGCCCTGCCTAGACAGGCGCAGCAGGTCACGCTCCCCTACTCCAGCGGCCCACTCCCCACTCGCGGATCCCCACTGGGAGAGAAGCTTTCCTCTCCCGCAGTTCCCCTCTCCCTGCAGGGCAGCGATCTGCCCTCGGGCCCACGTCCCTCCCTCCATTCATCCAAGCTCAGGGGAGCGGACCCGCGGGTTGTCTGGCGACCCCCACGGGGGACCATCCACCCGCACCGCTGCCGCGGACCTCTCCACCTGCCCTCCGTGCGCCGGCCTCCCACCCCCGCCCGCCCCCGCCAGCCCCTGGCAGCCTAGCGCCAGCTCCACTCCTGGCTGGGACCCTGCGCTCAGCACTTCCCGCCAACAGGAGCCATAGCCCAACCCGCGCCTGTCCCGGACCCTGAGCTTCCGCGGAGCGCCGTGCCCCGCGCTGCTGAGTCTGCCCACCAAGGGCCCCTCCCTGCGCAAGGCACAAGAGTAGGTGCCCTCCCCAGGGTGCTGCGGGGACCCCGGCGGCGGCGACTCAGCCTGAGCAGAGGAAGGGCGCCATTGCCCCCTGTGGTTTCGCGCCAAGCCTCCTTTGCCGGCGCCATTACCCCCTGCGGTTTCGCGCCAAGCCACTACGGTCTGGTCCGCGGGGTTCTGAGCTCAGAGCAGGGCGGAGAGCGAACACCAGTGTTCCCTGCAGTGTCGCGCAGCTGTCTGCACAGCTGTCCGAGGGGCCTCCCCGCGCCCGCTCACAGCCCGGGCAGATCAAACATTCCACCTGCAGTGGAGCCTGGGTCTCGGCTTTGCAGTCCCTGAGGAGCCGTCAGTGAGCTCCAGCCAGCTCTCACCACCTGGGGCCCTGTTGGGTCCCCAGTGCCAGCCCTAAGCCTGCCGCAGCCCGCCCCAGCCACCCCAGGAGACGGCACAGTGGCCTGAGCCTCCACACAATAAGGTTACTCCTGTCTCCCAGAAGCATGGGGCCTATTAAAGGATCAAGGAAAAATCAACAGACCACATCACTCCCAACAAAAAAATCAGAGAAACGAGGCACTTTAACAGACCTAACGTCACTCATAGAAGAAACAGATATAGATCAGCCACAAAAGGAAATCTTCAGAACTCTGCTTGCAGTAATACAGGAGCTAAGAGAAGCAAACCAAAATAAGGATGCAACGATAGAAGGGATGAAATGCACAATAGAGGGGATGAAGTCCACAATAGAGGGGATGAATACTATCCACCAAAAGGAACTGCAGAAACTAACAGAGGAGGTAGCAGAGGCCACACAAAAGGTCACAGAAGCTATATCTAGGCTTGAGGAGGCTGAGAACCGTATCAGTGAACTCGAGGACGCTCAAACCAAACGAAGCAAGCGAGAAAAACAATCAGATAGGAAAATTAAAGAAACAGAAGACAGCCTGAGATCAATGACAGATGCTATGAAGAGGAATAATATTCGAATAATCGGTCTACCGGAACACAACATAACACACAAATCGACCGCCAAAATAGCAAAGGAATTCCTGGAAGAAAATTTCCCCAACCTAACAAAGGAGAATCCGACTCTCATACAGGAAGCAGAGAGGACGCCGGCTAAGCTAAACACCAAGAAGAACACGCCAAGACATATAATTGTAAAATTATCCAACTTAGAGGAAAAAGAGAACATTCTACGAGCATCAAGAGAAAGGAAGACAGTCACATACAAAGGAGCGCAGGTAAGAATATGCTCAGACTTATCAGCAGAAACCATGAAGAGGAGGAGAGAATGGAGCAACATCTTCCAAAAACTGAAAGATAAAAATGCCTCCCCCAGAATCCTATACCCTGCCAAGTTATCCATTAAGATAGAGGGTAAGATAAGGGTCTTCCAGGACAAGGAAGAACTCAAAAAATATACTGCAAGTCACCCGACCCTGCAGTACATACTGGCTGACTCACTATGGCCAGAAGATCAAGCTCCAACTAGAACCACCAGGAGACCACCATATAGCCCATCTCCATCTAGAAGCCAACATGCCAGCAACACGTACCAGGACAACACGGTCTCAGATGGAAAAGAGGACAGGATAGAAACCCTCCACTCAAACGCAGTACACTGATATGAAGGAAGATAGGCAAAGACCCAAAACACAACACAGAATATGGCAACCATGAAGCCAGAGATTGTAATAATCACTCTGAATACAAATGGGCTCAATTCATATGTTAAAAGAAAGAGGCTTGAGGATTGGATTAGAAAACATAACCCATCAATCTGCTGCCTGCAAGAGACACACCTTAAGCAAGCAGACAAGCATATGCTGAGAATAAAGGGCTGGCAGAAAGTTTACCAAGCAAATGGTAACTCCAAGAAGGCAGGAGTGGCTATCTTAATCTCCGACAAAATGGATCTCAAGATCCAAAACATAAAAAGAGACAAAGAGGGACATTACATAATGCTCAAAGGCTCAGTAAACCAGGAAGCACTAAGCATACTGAATATTTACGCACCTAAAAATGGTGCGGCAAATTTCGTCAAACAAACTATTAAAAAAAATGACAGAAGAAATCACGGAAACAACAATAATAGTGGGGGACTTCAACACTCCACTATCAGAGAAAGACAGGTCACAGGGAAAGAAGCTCAGCAAAGAGGCCAGAGAGCTAAACAATGTAATTAGGCAACAGGGCCTGATAGACATCTATAGAGCCTTTCATCCAAAAGCAAAAGGTTTCACATTCTTCTCCAATCCACACGGATCTTTCTCAAGAATAGATCACATGCTGGGGCACAAGGCCAGCCTGAGTAAATTCAAACACATAGATATTATCCAGACGTCTTTCTCAGACCACCATGCCATAAAGCTGGAGATTAATAGGAGGGCACCCAGAAAAGCAAGGGCCACCAATTGTAGAATAAACAATGATCTCCTGCGACATGAATGGGTTAAGGTCCAGATCAGAGAGGATATCAGGAAATTTCTAGAAACTAATGAGAACGAGCATACAACATATCAAAACTTATGGGACACTGCAAAGGCAGTTATCAGAGGTAGCTTGATATCACTGAATGCATACATGAAAAAAGAAGAAAGGCGTATGACAGATATGTTAACACAAAACATCCAAACAACTAGAACAGAGTCAACAGAACTACCCCTCCAATAGCAAGAGAAAAGAAATAATAAAAATCAGGGCGGAGTTAAACCAGTGGGAAGACAAAAGAACAATGCAAAGGATTAACGCAACTAGAAGCTGGTTTTATGAACGAATTAATAAAATTGACACTCCCCTGGCAAAGCTTACCAAAGATAGAAAGGAGCAATCATCAATAGCCAGGATGAGGGATGAATCGGGGGCAATAACAACAGACCCCAATGAGATAAAAAGGATAATCACAAAGTATTATGAAGGTTTGTATTCTAATGAATTCAGAAACCTGGAAGACATGGATAAATATTTAGAAAAACAATCTATCCCTAGATTATCTGAGACAGAGATCAAGAACCTCAACAAACCCATAGCGAAGGAAGAAATAGAGAGTGTCATCAAAAACCTACCAAAGAAAAAGGCCCCAGGGCCAGATGGCTACACAGCAGAATTTTACCAAACATTCAGGGAAGAGCTGACACCGATCCTCCACAAAGTATTCCATAACATAGAAAAGAACGGCAAGCTCCCAAACTCATTTTACGAAGCCAGCATTACTTTGATACCCAAACAGGGAAAAGACCCCACAGGTGTAGAGAATTATAGACCAATATCTCTAATGAACATAGATGCAAAAATCCTTAACAAAATATTGGCCAATAGAATACAAAGGAACATCAAACATATCAATCACCATGACCAAGTAGGATTCATCCCAGCGATGCAGGGATGGTTTAACATCCGAAAATCCATCAATATCATACACCACATCGAGAAGAAAAAGG
Source organism: Tenrec ecaudatus (assembly GCF_050624435.1). Lineage (NCBI taxonomy): Eukaryota > Metazoa > Chordata > Mammalia > Afrosoricida > Tenrecidae > Tenrec > Tenrec ecaudatus. Next base: position 3,420,559 of record NC_134531.1, on the reverse strand, counting down.
ATAAAAACCATATGATAATATCCATAGATGCAGAAAAAGCATTTGACAACATACAGCATCCATTCCTAATCAAAACACTCATGAAGATAGGATTGGAGGGTAAGTTCCTCAAGCTCATACAAGCTATCTATGAAAGACCAACAGCCAACATCATAGTCAATGGAGAAAAGACAAGAACAATACCACTGAAAAAGGGTACAAGACAAGGATGCCCCCTGTCCCCTCTTCTATTCCATATCGTTTTGGAGGTTCTGGCTAACAACATAAGACAGCGGAAGGACATCAAAGGGATCCAGTTGGGAGAGGAGGAGGTGAAACTATCGTTATTTGCAGATGACATGATCCTATACATTGAAGACCCCCAAAACTCCACAGTTGGAATACTTACAGCAATAGAGGAATACGGAAGAGTAGCAGGATACAAGATCAATAAACAGAAGTCGGTAGGGTTTCTATACACATCGGACAGGGCCATGGAAGAGGTGATTAAGAGGGAAGTACCCTTCACAGTAGCCAAGAACAAACTGAAATACCTAGGAATATACTTAACAAAAAATACTAAAGACCTTTATAAGCATAATTATAAAACCCTATTACAGGAAACCAAAAGTGACCTTCACAAATGGATGAAGCTCCCCTGCTCATGGTTAGGTAGGTTGAACCTAGTAAAGATGACAGTTCTTCCTAAAGCACTCTACAAGTTCAATGCTATACCAAACCAATTACCATCAACCTTCTTCAAAGAATTGGAAAAACTGACCACCAACTTCATATGGAGAGGGAAGAAACCCAGAATTAGCAGAGAACTCCTCAAGAAGAAGGACACAATTGGAGGACTCGCCCTACCTGATTTTAATGCCTACTACACAGCTACAGTGGTCAAAACAGCATGGTACTGGCACAATGATAGACACTCAGACCAGTGGAAAAGAATAGAAAGCCCAGGAGTAAAATCATCAGCATATAGACAACTGATCTTCGACAAGGGTCCCAAAAACGTCAAGTGGGAAGCAGATGCCCTCTTTAATAAGTGGTGCTGGGAACAATGGATATCCACATGTAGAAAGTTGAAACAAGACGTCTACCTCACCCCATGCACAAGAATACACTCAAGGTGGATCACAAATATAGAAGTCAAACCCCAAACCATCAGGATCATTAAGGAGGGAATCGGGACTAATCTCAGAGCACTGGCCCAGGGAGCACATAGGCTCACTGCAACAGGGAAGGGGACACACACAGGTGATCTGGAAATCGACAAATGGGATCTAATAAGAATAAAACACCTGTGCACCTCGAAAGACTTTGCCAAGAGGGTGACAAGGCAACCCACAGACTGGGAGAAGATTTCTAGTAATGACACGTCAGACAAAGGGCTCATTACTAAAATCTACAACACCATCATGACCTGCAAAAAGAGGAAAACAGTTAACCCCCTAAGGAAGTGGGCAAAAGAAATGAGAAGAACTTTCACTAGAGAGGAGATCAATATGGCCAATAAATACATGAGAAAGTGCTCGAAGTCCCTTGCCATAAGAGAAATGCAAATCAAAACAACCACGAGATACCACCTAACACCCCTGAGGCTAGCCCAGATCAGTAAATCAGAGAGCAACAAGTGTTGGGGGGGCTGTGGTGAAGTAGGAACCCTCCTCCACTGCTGGTGGTCGTGCAGATTTGTACAGACACTGTGGAAAGCAATCTGGCGATACCTAAAGAAAATGGAAATTGATCTACCTTACGACCCAACCATCCCTCTACTGGGCATATACCCGGTTGAAGCAGCAAATAAAACACGACCAGTCATATGCGCTCCAATGTTTATTGCGGCACAATTCACAATAGCAAAGACTTGGAAACAGCCTAAGTTTCCATCGATAGACGAGTGGATTAGCAAACTTTGGCACATACACACAATGGAGTATTATGCAGCACTGAAAAGCACCGATGAGCACAGGAAACACATTATTTCATGGGAAGAGCTGGAAGGAATTATGTTAAGCGAGGTAAGCCAGACCCAAAGGGACAGGTACAACATGAGTCCCCTGAGGTAAGTACAATCAGCATGACAGAAATGGGGCATTAATCCACCCAAGGGGAGGGTATGGTTTATATCTCCACAGGGAAAGTGGGACCAGACTTCAACCCAGTGTCGCAAGGTGTGAATGCAATATCCCGGCGTGGAGGAGGGAACCGGTGGAGAGGTCTGGGAGGCTGGCCCCAGCACCATAAATTAAGTGGATTCCTGCCCCTCCCCTGAAAAGAATTTGTTCCAAAGGACGACATTGACTCTGCAGCTATGGGAGATGGACATATTTGATCAGAGCACACGGGAGCAGATGAAGGGGCAGGAGGAGAGAGTGGAGCACAGCCTGGCCCACCAGGCCGTGATGATGATGTTCCTGAGTAGAGCAGCCAGTCCACAGAGAGAACAACATGGCTGGCCCTACTATGAGACATGATGCCCCTCAGTAACTAAGGGCGATACAGGGGACAGCACCGGAGACACAGTGTGGGAATTGCACCTGACCTGATCCCACCACACCGAGGCAATGCACTGGGGGAGTGCAGCGGAACAGCAAGGGAATGGAGTGGCAAGGTCCCCAGGGAATGCTGAAAGTGGACTTTGGGGCCAGGGCTTGGTGCCCCAACAGACTGGACTGGAAAACGCTCCTAAGGGCCAGCAAACGATCCCTGAACTAACTACAAGCTTTTCTTTTGTGAACTGTTTTGTTCTGTTCTTTGTCAGTGGTTTGTTTTTGTTGTTTTGTTGTCTGGTTGTATACTGTTGCTTTGCGTTCCTCTGTCTAGTTTTCGTGCATGTTAGTGACTCCACAGGTCTGTCTGAATAGGACAGGCTGGATGAACTATCTGGAGGAAAAACAACGGGACCGACAGTTCCGGGAGGACTTGGGGTGGGGGGGTAGTGGGGGTAAGGAAGTGGTGTTAACAAACCCAGGGACAAGGGAAAAACATGGGACCCCAAATGGTAGAGAAGGGGGAGTGGCAGGCCTGGTGGGAAATGATCAAGGGTAAGGTTGCTTAGAGAAGAGGTATACTCTAGCCCAGGTGGCGATGAAGCATGGTAGTAGGGCAGGAGGAAGGTCAAGGGAGATGGAGGAAAGAGCTAGGAGTCAAAGGGCATTCATGGAGGTCTAGACAAAGACATGTACATGCAAATATATATAGGAGGATGGGGAAATAGATCTATGTGTCTATATTTATAGGTCAAGTAGTAAGGTGGCGGAAGGACCTTGGGCCTCTACTCAAACACTCCCTCAATGCATGAATACCTTCTTTTATTAAATTGGAACTCTAGGATGCTCACTCTCCCGACACAACGGCTGGAGCCAAAGTGGGTGAACAAGTAAATGTGGTGAAGAAAGCTGATGGTGCCCGGCTATCAAAAGAGATAGTGACTGGGGTCTTAAAGGCTTGAAGATAAACAAGCGGCCATCTAGCTCAGAAGCAACAAAGTCCACATGGAAGAACACACCAGCCTGTGTGATCGAGTGGTCCCAAAGGGATCAGTTACCAGGCATCAAAGAACAAAAAATCATATCATTGACTGCACACCTCCATGATAGGATCGCTGAAGACAAATGGGTGCATAAGCAAATGTGGTGAAGAAAGCTGATAGTGCCCGGCTATCAAAAGAGATAGTGTCTGGGGTCTTAAAGGCTTGAAGGTGAACAAGCGGCCATCTAGCTCAGAAGCAAATAAGCCCACATGGAAGAAGCACACCAGCCAGTGCGATCACGAGGTGCCCAAGGGACCAGATATAAGGCATCATGCAAAAAAAAAAAGATATAAGTGTGTGTATGTATGTGTATATATGTATATATATATATCATATTAAATAAAGGGGGAAGTGCAGAGTGGAGACCCAAGGCCCAAGTGTCGGCCAATGGAGATCCCCTCATAGAGGGGTTTAGGAGAGGAGATGGGTTAATTAGGGTGTGAGGTAGTATCGATGAAGAACACAGCTTTCCCCCAGATCCTGGATGCTTCCTCCCCCCAACTACCATGATCCGAATTCTACTTTGCAGGACTGGATAGGACAGAGGCTGTACACTGGTACATATGAGGGTTGGAGGTACAGGGAATCCAGGGTGGATGATACCTTCAGGACCAAGGGTGTGAGGGACGATGCTGGGAGAGTGGAGGGTGAGTGGGTTGGAAAGGGGGAACTGATTACAAGGATCCACATGTGACCTCTTCCCTGGGAGAGGGACAGCAGAGAAGGGGGGAAGGGAGACTCCGGATAGGGCAAGATATGACAAAATAACGAGGTATAAATTACCAAGGGCATATGAGGGAGGGGGGAATGGGGAGGGAGGAGGGAAAAAAAAGAGGACCTGATGCAAGGGGCTTAAGTGGAGAGCAAATGCCTTGAGAATGATTGGGGCAGGGAATGTATGGATGTGCTTTATACAATTGATGTATGCATATGTATGGATTGTGGTAAGAGTTGTTTGAGTCCCTAATAAAATGTAAAAGAAGAAAAGAGAAAAAAAATGATTAGGGCAAAGACTGTACAGATGTGCTTTATACAATTGATGTATGTATATGTATGAACTGTGAAAAGAATTGTATCAGCCCCAATAAATTGTTAAAATTAAAAAAAATTTAAAAAAAAAAAGAAGGGGAGCTGTCACAGCAGGAATGTTCATGAGGCAGGACACAGCCTCCAGGATTGCGTTGTACTTTTGTCTGTCTCTTTTGAGACATGAAAGAGATTAGACATTTCATGTCAAGGAGTCCATGTTAAAAAGAAAGTCCAGAAATGGATTGCGGTACCAATTGTACAATTCTACGTGACATGACTGAACCATGGAATGACATGATATGTGTATTGAATCCCAATTAATTTTCTTTAAGAAAAGAGGGACTAAAGAAGCAAGCAGCAACCAGATGGATGGACCTACCGCCATCGAGAAAGAAGAGCCAGGAGGAGAGCAGGCCTCTTGGACTCGGGATCTCAGCACTGGGAACCGCCTAGATCTAGCGGGAGGCAGATGCCAAGACGTGTAGATTTCTAAGGAACAGCAGCCTCACAGATACTGATGGAGATGAGGCTCTTCCCAGATTCCACCGACAGAGTGTCTTCCTCTAGAATCCTTCCCCTGACTCTGGACATCTGGCCTCCTGAAGGATGAGAGAATAAAGCACCATTGTGGAAGCCCCCACCCAAGGTGCTAACTAACGTGTTACAGGAGCACTCTGTGGGCTAGTCGGCAATTCATGACAATGATGGCCTATGTCAGAAAGCAATAGCTTACTGGTCTCCCTACCCCTGGCCTCTTCAGACTCAGATACACTGAAACCTTGAATCTCAACTCACTCCCATGGCTCCACGTGGCAGCAGTGAGACACAGCCACCGGGAGCTGGCCTCAGCCCGCTTCTTCGTGACAGTTTCTCACTCTGGCACTCTCCCCTTCTGCACTTTCTGACTAGACAGAGCTCCACCCTTCTACAAACTGGGCCCTTGTTGTCAAGCCCAGGAGTATCCGTCTGGTCGCTGAAACTAGTAGTTTCCATCTAGTACCCCGGGGTACGTGATGTTCTTCTAAGACCATCTCGGTGGCCTTTCCAACACACAATTGTGATCCTGGGATTTGCAGGGTTTCACTGGAAGAACCGGATACACCTGGAGCCATGAGAAACAGCCTGCCCCTTACAGCCGCCACGCTGGGAGCTAGCCGATGAGTCCCAGTTTGGTAGACATATTTCACCTAGGGCCATGTCCTATTCCTGGGGGGATAACCCATGATCCAAATCTGGCCAGTGGGCATTTTAAAATCCCAGATTCCTCCGTCCATAGTAGACTTCTCTGAAGAGCTTCCACAGATCCAGAGTTCCCCACGACCAGGTGATGTTGAAGTTGGCATTGCCCCACAGTCTGACTCCCCCAAGCCCACTCCTCCTGCCTTCTCTCCCCTGCCAGGCTGGATCCCCAGAGCATGTCCTCACAAACTATTGGCCCACAAACCTCCTTCACAGGCTTCCTTCCTAGGAAACACAACCTGTGCCACAGAGCTCCCTCAGTGCCCCTCGAAGGGCCATGTCATGACCAACTGTGTCCTTTGCATCTTAAACCAGGACCTTGATCTTAACCCAGGGACGCTTCCCTGATACCCATCGGATGGAGCTGATGCCTTGCACAATGGTAAAGACAAAGGATGAAGTAATTTCAGACTGCGATAAACCAGGAGAGGTGGCAAAGAGGTAGAATGATTCCAAAAGGCAATCCCATGCCCATCAAGTAGGTCTTGGCCCAGAGTGACCCTTGAGGACAGAGTCGGACTGTCTCAAAGGGGTTCCAAGGCTGTAATTCTTACAGAAGCAGAATACCACTTATTCTCACGGAGCAGCTCGTGGATTCAAGCTGTCAGTCTCTTAGTTGGCAAGCAAGTGCCAAACCCCTGCACTACCAGGGGCCTCTTAGAAAAATTCACTCCCCGCTTCACTCGCTACCATGGCAATCCTCTTGTTAGAAGCTGCCGAGTTGATTCTGACTCACAGTGACTGGGTGCATGACACAACACCACAGCCTGGTCTTCTGCAGCCACTGGGCTGATCCATTTCCTGCTGCCCCTCTATCTTACCACGCATGATGTCCTTTGCCAGTTTGGTCTCCTCTGATAACATGTCCAAAGTATGTGTCCATCTTGCTTCTAAGGGACATTCTAGCCGTGCTTTTTCCAAGAGGGATTGGCTTGTTCTTGTGGCAGCGCTTGGCGCTTTCAGAAAAGACTCTTCAGCATCACTCACATCAGTGATTCTTCGCCCTAAAGCATGTTTCACTACCTTCGGCAGGCCAGTAGTCAGCCTTTCGAAGGCACTTACTACCAACCTCACTACAAAGCAAGGGTCCAGACAGTGTGCACATAAACCAGGGACAGAAAGAGAGAGAGAGAGAGAGAGAGAGAGGTAGCTCATGGTTCAGTTCAGCTTCTTTTCACACACTGTCTAAAAAAGGCATCTACATAAAGTTCTTAATTTTCCCCTGGGCAGGGGTACGGGAGGTGATGCTGTTAGGTAGCACTACTATGGCATTGCTGAGGAATAGGCCATGAAGGATTTCATTTTATTGGGTCCCCAAGCAGTGCCCCTGGAAACAGCAGTCAAGAACTCACACCGTCTATTACTGCGTTGGACAAACTCATGGCCAAATGTCCTCTGCAACGTATGAAAATACGGAGATGTCACTCTGAGGGCAGAGGTGTACTTGCCACTGCATCTACCGGGAGCCCAGGCCATGGTGGTGACTGTTGCTGAGAGTCGGCATTGACTTTATGAGAGCGAGTCTGATTCTTGGCTTTCATACCCGTGTCTGAGCTGAACAGTGATGAAGGAAACCACAGGCCGACTGGGCATTTGCGCGAAGGTGCGTTGAAGCAAGCTGGAAGCACCGTGGAATGCCAGAGAGCCGACCGGACTGCCTGGAGAACTGGGCGGCCAGGAGGACCGTGAGACCCTGACTCGCCCACTGTGGACATGTTCTCAGCAGAGACCAGTCCCTGGAAAAGGACACCACGTTTGGTGAATCAGAGGGTCATTTTTTTAAAAAAGGAAAATCCTTAACAAGACGGATTGAGACAGTCCAAACAACCGCCACTGAGAGAATGGCACAGAATTGGGCAGTGTTTCCTTCCAGGGCTGCGGTTCTCAACCTTTCTAACACTGGGACCCTTTCATACAGTTCCTCATGTGGTGGTGACCCCCAACCATAACATTATTTTTGTTCCTACTTCAGCACTGTCATTTTGCTACTGTGATGAATGGGGCGACCCCTGTGAAAGGGTCGTTTGCAACCCAGAGGGGTCACGACCCACAGGTTGAGAACCACTGCTCTAGGGCATGTGGGGTGTCTGTGAGTCAGGCTATGATGACACCTAACAACAACACAACAGTGTCCCACACAAGAGGAATAGGAAACACTTCCTGGATCCAGACTCCTGCTGTTCACTGAGTTGATGTGTGTGGAATTCCACAGTCATTGTGCCATTCACCCACCTTGCCTGCATCCCTGGCCTAAAAGAAGGAGCCCTGTGG